>NC_042976.1:23207311-23268629 GCF_901001165.1 Salmo trutta | reverse complement strand
GCCAATACAGGATTAAGATCGAATTGTACTACACCGGCTCCGACGCTCATCGGATGTGGCAGGGCTTGCAAACCATTACAGACTACAAAGGGAAGCACCGCCGCGAGCTGCCTAGTGACATGAGCCTACCAGAGGAGCTAAATTACTTTTATGCTCGCTTCGAGGCAAGTAACACTGAAACATGCATGAGTTCCGGACAACTGTGTGATTACGCTCTCCGTAGCCGATGTGCACAATAACTTTTAAACAGGTCAACATTCACAAGGCCGCAGGGCCAGACGGATTACCAGGACGTATACTCCGAGCATGCGCTGACCAACTGGCAAGTGTCTTCACTGACATTTTCAACCTCTCCCTGTCCGAGTCTGTAATACAAACATGTTTCAAGTAGACCACCATAGTCCCTGTGCCCAAGAACACTAAAGTAACCTCCCTAAATGACTACCGGCCCGTTGCACTGACGTTGGTAGCCATGAAGTGCTTTGAAAGGCTGGTCATGGCTCACATCTACACCATTACCCCAGAAACCCTAGACCCACTCCAATTTGCATACCGCCCCAACAGATCCACAGATGATGCAATCTCTGTTGCACTCCACACTGCCCTTTCCCACCTGGACAAAAGGAACACCAATGTGAGAATACTATTCATTAATGACAGCTCAGCGTTCAACACCATAGTGCTCTCAAAGCTCATAACTAAGCTAAGGACCATGGGACTAAACATCTCCTTCTGCAACTGGATCCTGGACTTCCTGATGGGATGCCCCCAGGTGGTAAGGGTAGGTAACACATCCGCCACACTGATCCTTAACACGGTGGCCTCTCAGGGTGCGTGCTCAGTCCCCTTATGTACTCCCTGTTCACTCATGGCCAGGCACGACTCAACACCATCATTAAGTTTGCTGATGACACAACAGTGGTAGGCCTGATCACCGACAACGATGAGACAGCCTATAGGGAGAGGTCAGAGACCTGATCGTGTGGTGCCAGGACAACAACCTCCCTCTCAATGTGATCAAGACATAGGAGCTGATTGTGGACTACAGGAAAAGTAGGACCGAGCAGGACCCCTATTCTCATCGACGAGGCTGTAATGGAGCAGGTTGAGAGCTTCAAGTTCCTTGGTGTCCACATCACCAACAAACTATCATGGTCCAAACACACAAAGAGAATCGCGATGAGGGCATGACAAAACCTATTCCCCCTCAGGAGACTGAAAAGATTTGGCATGGGTCCTCAGATCCTCAAAGGATCTACAGCTGCACCATCGAGAGCATCCTGACTGGTTGCATCACTGCCTGGTATGGCAACTGCTCAACTGCAAGGCACTACAGAGGGTAGTGCGAACGGCCCAGTATGTCACTGGGGCCAAGCTTCCTGCCATCCAGGACCTCTATACCAGGCGGTGTCAGAGGAAGGCCCTAAAAATTGTCAAAGACTCCAGCCACCCTTGTCATAGACTGGTACCGAAGCGCCAAGTCTAGGTCCAAGAGGCTTCTCAACAGCTTCTACCACCAAGCCATAAGACTCCTGAACAGCCAATCAAATGGCTACCCAGACTATTTGCATTGCCCCCCCTCTCTTTTACACCGCTGCTATTCTCTGTTATTATCTATGCATAGTCACTTTAAGTACATGTACATATTACCTCAATTACCGGTGCCCCCCACATTGACTCTGTACTGGTACCCCCTGTGTATAGCCTCCTATTGTTATTTTACTGCTGCTCTTCAATCATTTTTTACTTTTATTTCTTATTTTTTACTTATCTATTTTTTACTTAACACGTATTTTTCTTAAAACTGCATTGTTGTTTAAGGGCTTGTAAGTAAGCATTTCACTGTAAGGTCTACACCTGTTGTATTCTGCGCATGTGACAAATAAAATGTGATTTGATTTGATCATGGATATCACCTATGCTGTAGTGTAGACCCATACACTAACCTCTAACGCCCTGGACTGAGTTCCAGGTCAATGACCCGGACTTCCTATTAACCTCTGATTAGAGCCCTAGGGCCTCGACCTTCCCCCTGGCTGTTTACAGTAAAACACTCAAGTGTATGAATGTTGCGTTGCGTGACACTGAGATGTGTGTGTGTCTATCTGTGTTTGTGTGTGTCTGTCTGTGTTTGTGTGTGTGTGTCTGTCTGTGTTTGTGTGTGTGCGTGTCTGTCTGTGCATTGCCTTGCGTGCCACAGGCTGGTGCTGTGAGATGCTGGCTGTGTGTGAGTGTGTATCTTAACCTCCTAATCCACATTCTTTCCTAAACAAAAGCAGCTAGGTTGGTATTTAGGAAACACTTTGTGGTTTTCCAAGTCCTCACACCACACACTGAAAACTCATGGCCAGGGTCAGGAGGCCTGATTGAGGGTACATAGATGAGACAGCGTATACAGAGTTTGTGAGTGTTTATGAGAGTTTATTTGGTTATGACTATTATATGAGGAGAGAGAGGGAAGGCAGTTATGAAAGATGGTGCACGTAAGTCAATGTCTATTTGTATGTGTGTGCACTGTGTACGTGTGGAGCAACAGAGGAGAGAGTATGTGTGTTTATGTGGTGGTTATGAAACAGAGATTTATAGTTACACAAGAGAAGACTCTGACCGTCTAACACAACTACAACCCTACTGTCTGCCTAAACTAGATAAAAACACATAGAGAGATAGCGAGAGAGGAAGCAAAAGATTAAGAGAAAATAAAATAGAGAAAGCAAAAGAAAGAGTGAGAGAAAGAGAAAGCAAAGTAGAGAGATTGTGAGAATAAGGTAAAGAAAAAGAGATTGAAGGAAAGAGAAAAAGCAGAAGCAAAAGATAGAGGGTGAATAGGTTCGGATTTGTCTTGAACTTGCTGCTCTCTGGCTGTCTATAACTGTTCTGTACTTTGTCATGTATTTGTACGTTTTATGTGGACCCCAGGATGAGTAGCTGCTGCATGTGCAGTAGCTAGTGGGGATCCTAACTAACTAAACTGATCATTCAGAATCACTGTGTTCACATTAGAAGTGGGAGTTCATATTCCTTTTCCCTACTCTCCACACCTCTTCTCCTTTTTTATTTCCTCCTCCTCTCCCCTCTCCTTTTAATCTCTGCTCTTCCCTTTCTTTCCCCTCCCCTCTTCCACATGTGGGACAGTCAGAGCCAGTTTCCTCAGTCTCATGATGGTCTGCAGACCCAGAAGAACAGAGAGAGACAGAGAATACTGCAGAGAGATTGAGAGAAACCTGCAGACACAGTGAGAGGCATCTGCAGACACATAGAGAGAGAAGTCTGCAGACACAAAGAGAGAGAGAGAGAGACATCTGCAGACAGAAAGAAAGAGAAGCCTGCAGACAGAGAGACATCTGCAGACACACAGGGAGAGAGCGAGAGACATTGCAGACACAGAGAGAGAGAGAGAAAGAGAGAGAGAGACATCTGCAGACAGAGAGAGAGAGAGACATCTGCAGACACAGAGAGAGAGAGCGAGAAAGAGAGAGAGAGACAACTGCAGACACAGAGAGAGAGAGACATCTGCAGACACAGAGAGAGAGAGACATCTGCAGACACAGAGAGAGAGAGAGACATCTGCAGACACAGAGATAGAGAGCGAGAAAGAGAGAGAGAGACATCTGCAGACAGAGAGAGAGAGAGAAATCTGCAGACACAGAGAGAGAGAGAGAGAAATCTGCAGACACAAAGAGAGAAAGAGAGAGAGACATCTGCCGCAACAGAGAGAAATATGCAGACACAAAGAGAGAGAGAGACATTTACAGACACACAGAGAGAGAGAGAGAGAGAGAGAGAGAGAGAGACAGAGAAATATGCAGATACAGAGCAATACATAGAGAGACAGAGGGAGAGAGACCCAAAACGCCCTATATCCTAGATTGAACATCCTCACAGCAGAAATGTGTAATCTCTTCATTACCAGGAAATGCTTACAACACACTTGACTACCGAGTAGTGAGGTGAGGTGTAGGCCTACATCCCCATGTGATGTGAAGTCAGAGACATCAGAGAAAAAACAGTTAAGAAAACAATTGTTTTGTTGCTGGATTGAATTGGACTCAATCAATTTTATCAAAACAATGGTTTAATTTGTAGATCAGTTCTTGTTCCCTACATAGCCTTGTGGTGGGAAAAGTACCCAATTGTCACACTTAAGTAAAAGTAAAGATACCTTAATAGAAAATGACTCAAGTAAAACTGAAAGTCACCCAGTAAAATACTACTTGAGTAAAAGTCTATCAGTGTTTGGGTTTAAATATTGTGTCGCACCGTAGGTTAGCCACCAGAGGGAGACTCGTCGAGAAACTGGTGACAGACGGAGTCTACATCACACAGCGCTGGCTCCCTCTGCTGCACGTGCCAGATCTCGACGGGCTCTCCGGCCAGGACAAATTTGGGTTGATTGTGGTTTGTGAGTAATCAAGGGGCTGATTGCTCACCAGCTGGACGAGTCCCATAAAGCTGCCAGAAGGGCAGAACACGAGGGCGGGGACTGGGGAAGAGAGGTTACTCCCAAATAGCCATGTGCAGTACCAGAGATAACGGAGGGAGCTCGGTTTTGTTCCCCACAGGATATAGTGAGACCCCGGAGCCCAGAAGATGGTATCCCAGAGGAGTTTTCTCTTTGTTTATTATTTAAATAAACACCCTTGAAACTAAGCTAATACAATTCTGTCCGTGTCTCATCTGTGTAAACGTCTTGATCAAACCTCCTGGTCTGCCACAAGTGGTGGAGAATGCAGGCATTCTGATAACGTGGTCAGATCAGGGCTGACGTTTACACAGCATCAGCATGCATGTGTTGATAGGTCAGTTTGTCCGGGCCCAACAAGCGCAACAGGCAGTGCAGGAACGAACGCTGGAGGAACAGCGGCTACAAAATGGCTGCCTCGTTGAGTAAATCAGGAAGGCACAAGGAGGAGCGCCTACTGAATTGCATCTTAACCAGTTTTTAATCAAGCTAACGGGGGACAACGACATCAAAACATACCTCTGCACATTTGAACGGACAGCACTATGGGAAGTATGGACAAGCCTGAAATGGGCAAGTCTGCTGGTCCAGTTCCTGTCCAGGAATGCCCAAAAGGCATATTGTGACCTACTGTGCATCACCAGGACATCGCTCCTAACTGACGTATCCACCCTCTCCATCATAGACAAAGTGGTCATGGATCACTTCTTATGGGCGCTACCCCACGACATGAAGAGGGCAGTGAGTCTACGCGTGCCCCAGACCTTGGAGGACCTCCTGGGAACAGTGGAGACACATCAGAACACTGAGGCCCGGCCCGAGTCAGGGACCCCGTCCGAGGGAACAGAAGGAGACCCCCACTGCCATATACCCTGGACCAACAGTCAGTGGGGCCAAAGGGCCGCAGAACCATGGAGAGACAGCCGGGGAGAGCCGACCCGCCGCCGACGAACCCAAGGTAGATAGAGACCAAAGGAAGTGTTTTGAGTGTGGCGCCCAGGGGCACCTTGCATGGAATTGCCCAGCTCGAGAGGAGTCAGTGCCATCAGAGAACCCGGGAGGCGAGGTGGGCCACGCAGTGAACTATGTCACCTCCTGTTGGGCACACCGCAGACCTATGGTCCCGGTGAAAGTCAGCCAACATGACACCAAAGTTCTATTGGACTCCGGGAGTGGGGTTCCGCTCGTAGCCACGAGCGTGCTGTCCCAGGGGACTGAACGTGGCGGGGAGATATCCGTTTACTGTGTCCATGGTGACCCCAAACGATATCCGAACATACAGGCCAACATTGTGATGCCACAAGGGAGCTGCCAGATGATGGTGGGTGCCGTACCCGAGTTGCCGGTACTCCTCCTCGTGGGACGAGATTGTCCGTTGTTCGAGGCACTGTGGAGGCACGAGCTGAGGAAAAAGGTACGAGCCAGCAGGAGACAAGAGCGAGGACGACCCATTGCCTGCGTGGGCCAGAAGCAAACGGTTGACAAACCCGTATCTACGTGTCCGGAGTCGGAGTCCGAGGGGGCACTGGAAACCGACTGCCCTGGTGAACAACTGGAGGAAGGAGCCCATCCTCCCCCTCATCGATTTCGAGGGACCAGCCGAGACACCCACCATGGGCCAACTGAGGGGACAGTTTGGGACTGCCCAGTGGAGGATCCGAACTTGAAAGCCGCCGCAACCCAAGTGATAGCGGTGGATAGCCAGCTACTTCCGGGGATGAGTGACTGGGGATACCCCCATTTCCAAATCAAGGATAACCTTTAGTATCAGGTGTTGTGCCAACAGGGGGAACTTTGAGAGGTACTGTTGCTGCCCTGAAGGTACGTGGGAACTGTTCTTCAGCTGGCCAACACCCATCTGTTGGGGGCGCACCTGGGAATGGAGAAGACCCAGATCACCGCCCGGGATGAGGAAGGCCGTGGAAGACTTTTGTCGCAGCTGCCCGGAGTGTCAAATCACTGCCCCAAAAGCACACTTCCAAAACCCACTGGTCCCTCTACCGATCATCAGGGTGCCCTTTGAATGCATCGCCATGGACATAGTGGGACCCCTGGTAAAAACAGCACGAGGACAGTGGTACATCCTGGTAATAGTAGATTATGCCACCCAGTAACCCGAGGCCATTCCCCTACCGGCGGCGAATCCCATAAAGCTGCCAGAAAGGCAGCCCATGGGGGTGGGGACTGGGGAAGAGAGGTTACTCGTGTCGTCGTGCTGAGTACCAGAGATAACGGAGGGAGCTTGGTTTTTGTTCTCCACAGGATACAGTGAGACCCCAGAGCCCTGAAGACGGTTTCCCGGAGGAGGTCTCCTGGAGGAGACCTATTATTTTCTCTTTGTTTATTATTTAAATAAACACCCTTGAAACCAAGCTAATACAATTCTGTCCGTGTAAACATCTTGACCAAACCACCTGGTTTGCCACAATATACTTAGGTATTGAAAGTACATGTAGTTGCTAAAATATACTTATATATCAAAAAGTAAAAGTATAAATAATACAACATTTGTAACGTGGGTTGTATAAAGGGGACCAAGGCACAGCGTGTATAGTGCTCATATTTACTTTTAATGAATACACTTTAACAAAACGACCGACAACAGTTCCGTCAGGTGACATACACTAAACAGAAAACAACTACCCACAAAACCCAGGAAGAAAAACCCCTACTTAAATATGATCTCCAATCAGAGGCAACGAGGATCAGCTGCCTCCAATTGGAGATCAACCCAAACAACCCCAACATAGAAATAGAAAAACTAGAACTTAAACATAGAAATATGAAACATAGAACAACCCAAAACACCCCTGACCTACTCTACTATAGAAAATTACATCTTACTAGGGTCAGGAAGTGACAAAATTCCTTAAATTGAGCAAACCAGACTGCACCATTTTTACATTTATGGATAGCCAGGGGCACACCAACGCTCGGACATAATTTACAAAACAAGCATGTGTGTTTAGTGAGTGTGCCAGATCAGTGGCAGTAGGGATGACCAAGGATGATCTCTTGATAAGTGTGTGAATTGGACCCTTTTCCTGTCCTGCTAAGCATTCAAAATGTAACTAATACCTTTGGGTGTCAGGGAAAATGCATTGTCAAGGAAAAAGTACATTATTTTCTTTAGGAATGTAGAGAAGTAAAAGTCAAAAATATAACTAGTGAAGTACAGATACCTGAAAAAACGACTTAAGTGGTACTTTAAAGTATAAGTACTTTACACCACTGTGGAAAGGAGCGTTCAGTCAATAAGAAGACGATTGGGAGACAAGGACAGGGGAATCCTGGCAGGGGCTCTCCTAAGAAAGGCCTCTATTCATTTAAACGCAAACTAGCAAGGATTTAACACTGATGTCTGCAAAATACGGCAACAATGTGTTCTTCCTATAGTAGATGGATTTACATGCATTCACGTACACATGCAACAAACACACATACACGCCACACTAGTCCAGTCAGTCAGAACGAGGTGATGCAGTCAGTAATTACACTGGCAGATTAATGATTCAAGATCTGGACAGGTCCTATTACACCACAGGTGCTAAGGCTTGATCGGGTCACACACACACTTCATGGGATCTGCTCTGTTTGTGTTTGTGTGAGAGAGAGACATTCTATGCTGTTCTGGCAGGATGATGGTGTGATAGACTCTATCATTAAAGGGGCAGTGCAGTCAAAAATCCGTTTTGCCTGTGTTTTATATATTATACAACAGCTGATGAAACTAATGCTGTAAAAATGTTATTTCCTGATAGTTGCTGGGTGAAAGTACAATCTGCATGGGACCTGACATCACCATGCGATAAATTGGTTAATAGACCAATAACTGTTCCAAACCGTTGTTTTCAAATTTCCCCTCCCCACTCCCAGACAATCCTAGCAAAATTATTGCTTGAGAAATATTTTTTTTGTTAAAAAGCTATTTTTGCCCATTTTAATGGAAATCTATTACAGTAAGGTAGGCTACTCAATTGTTACCAAGAAATGATTTGATATCAATGTAAAAATGGCTGCACTGGGCCTTTAACACTGACACACCTCAACTTACACACTGTCATCTGACACACTTGAGAGAACGTTCCCTTAGGAGTCTAATTAGGCCATTACCTAATATTTTCATAGGAATGTTCCAGTGATGTGTTAGGACTGTTTCCAAGAGACCATTCCCTTAATGTCAAACAGAATTTACCAGAACATGGTTACCATGTTTTCAGAATATTCAACATTAATGTTCTAGACACGTTTCATGGGAACGATGCAAGAACATTCATGTGTCCAGTTTTCTGAGGGATAGGAGACTATTTCATCAACGTCACACCAAACACACAAAGAACATGGTTGCCATGTTAGGAATTATATGGTACTTTTCTATACTTTTTAAACAGATGTGCAGATATGTCAGTGGCGGTTGGTGCCGTTTAAGATTAGGGAGGGCAAAAATACAATTATGAGCATGGCCTTACTTCTATTACAGCATATTGAATGACTGTCATTCATATTCCATTCACCCAGTTCAATGTAACATCGATAGGTTTAGGCGACTACATGATACTCCAATTTGACCTATACAAATCATGAGGTTGGTACAACCTAGCCTACAAATTAAAGTTTATAACATGGGTGCACAGGTTGAGAGACAAATTGGAGTAATCATGGTGACAGACAGTGACGTCCTAAAAACGTCTTAACTCAATGAGTCCCATCGTGACACTGTCACGATTTGGAATTTGAACCCTCTTTAAATATATTGTGTTGAGCTACAGACTTCTGGGTTGTATCATTGGATTTGTCTATTTCTTCTGCATCCTAATGTTACCACCCATTAGTCTGTGTAATTAACAGGGGCTGAGCTAGAGCGGTGTTTGTGAGACAAGTGCCGGGTCTTTTTACAAAAATGTCTGTAGAGTCCGAATGGGTTGAGCTTCAGTATCTGAGAGACTGTCATGCACATGTAACATGTTTTCCTCTATGACGCTCACAAGCTACACAAGAGTCGTTAGAAGGTAAGCAACTTTGGTGGGGGTGGGGCCACAAAAAAGGGAACTCATCATGAGAGGCCGCAGTGGCTCGCGGGTCTATGTACCCACATCCATACGCACCTCCATACGTTTTACAGCTCATTTCCTGTAATTCTACATATTTTGCCATAGGGTGGAGAGAAATGTTTTCGGTTTTAAATATAATATCTGACTGAGACTGACCATGATAACAAGTTTAGATAGCTGGCCGCTAAACTAACTTAGCAATCTAAAAAAGGTTAGCTGACTGACTATCAGTGACTGACATAACAAGGGTAAAACTGCTGATGCACAACCAAATTTTTGAAATTGCACCTTGTTTAGTCTACTATAAAATTGTTTTGGGGGGAATTGATCCGAGGGCCTTCAAAAGGGGGGCCGCCAGTTGCCCATCCCTGTTCTACACAGAACATCATAGGAAATCCAAGGACATAGTGTCTATAATACTGTAATAAGCTCACATAGTTGCTGTCACAAACTCCACACAGTTGTCACTGACTAGTTATTAATTTCCCACTGAACAAACAATTTCTATACTCAGGAATTCATTCATATTGCTTTGGAATTCATTCATATTACTTTGGTGGACCTTGTTTTTTTTATTGACATTTGTCAATAAAACGAATTAATTAAACTATTTATGTCAACTTGTTTTGTGCTCTACTTGTAGTCCTGGTTGTCCTGAAAAGAGAATGGTGAAACACTTCATTGTGCGGCGAAATATAAGGGCCGGAGATACAGTTGAAGTAGGAAGTTTACAAACACCTTAGCCAAATACTTTTAAACTCCGTTTTTCACAGTACCTGACATTTAATCCCAGTAAAAAATACCCTGTTTTAGGTGAGTTAGGATCACCACTTTATTTTAAGAATGTGAAATGTCAGAATAATAGTAGAGAGAATGATTTATTTCAGCTTTTATTTCTTTCATCACATTCCCAGTGGGTCAGAAGTTTACATACACTCAATTAGTACTTGGTAGCATTGCCTTTAAATTGTTTAACTTGGGTCAAACGTTTCGCGTAGCCTTCCACAAGCTTCCCACAATAAGTTGGGTGAATTTTGGCCCATTCCTCCTGACAGAGCTGGTGTAACTGAGCCAGGTTTGTAGGCCTCCTTGCTGGCACATGCTTTTTCAGTTCTGCCCACAAATTCTCTATAGGATTGAGGTCAGGGCTTTGTGATGACCACCTTGACTTTGTTGTCCTTAAGCCATTTTGCCACAACTTTGGAAGTATGCTTGGGATCATTTTCCGAAGACCCATTTGTGACCAAGCTCTAACTTCCTGACTGATGTCTTGAGATGTTGCTTCAATATATCCACATATTTTCCTACCTCATGATGCCATCTATTTTGTGAAGTGCACCAGTTCCTCCTGCAGCAAAGCACCCCCACAACATGATGCTGCCATGCCTGTGCTTCACGGTTGGGATGGTGTTCTTTGGCTTGCAAGCCTCCCCCTTTTTCCTCCAAACATAACGATGGTCATTATGGTCAAACAGTTCTATTTTTGTTTCATCAGACCAGAGGACACTTCTCCTGAATGTATGATCTTTGGCCCCATGTGCAGTTGCGAACCGTAGTCTGTCTTTTTTATGGTGGCGGTTTTGGGGCAGTGGCTTCTTCCTTGCTGAGCGGTCTTTCAGGTTATGTTAATATAGGACTTGTTTTACTGTGGATATAGATACTTTTGTACCTGTTTCCTCCAGAATCTTCACAAGGTCCTTTGCTGTTGTTCTGGGATTGATTTGCACTTTTCGCACCAAAGTACGTTCATCTCTAGGAGACAGAACGCGTCTCCTTACTGAGCGGTATGACTGCACAACGGCACATGTTAACTACATTCTGGGTAAGTTCTGTTTGACATTAAGGGAATGTTCTCCTAACTAACACAAAAACATGCTAAATAGGTTATTAGAATCAGAATCACCTTTATTAATTTACACATACTCAGATTTTCCTTGGTGATATGGTGCTGCTAGTGATAAACAACATTTAGAGATACAATACAGACAACAGAGTTCAAACAAAGTTTACTTACAATTAGGTAGAGTGAACATAGAGCTACAGTATGACAATGAGCAGAAATACACATGTACAGTGGGTATACAGTGGATGTACACATTTACAGTATCAAAATATGTATCTGAGTTTGAGTTTAATCATTTTTTTACAGGGACAGAGTACATTAATCGACGTTTCAGTAAAAGTGCCGGTTTTAGCCAGCCGGCTAATTTTCAACCACCACCCCTGTGCAGGTAATTAGAAACAATTACAATACAGACAAACAATGAGCAGTGAGCACATGCAGAACAACATAGAACAAGCAACACGTTGCATGCAGATAGAGCAACATAGAACAAGCAACACGTAGCACGCAGACAGAGCAATAGCACAAAAAGCAACAAAACGAAATACATAAAAGCAACAGTATTTCCATACCTCACAAGCAACAGACAAGATGGAAAGCGACAATACACTGCTAGGGATTATGTTCACAAGTCTGATTGGCCCTTAGCCATGTCTTTATGTTTTTTGTGAAAGTGTGATAGGTGGTGCAGTTATGTGTGTCTGATGGCAGTGTGTTCCAGACATGGGAAGCTCTCACAGAGAAAGCAGATTGACTAAAGGAGCTTTTCCTTAAGGGAACTATACAGTCACCTCTCATGGCAGACCTTGTGGATCTGCTGCCATGGGTTTAGGTTTTCTGTTTAACAAAAGTACTAATTGGAGGGGGGGAGAGAGATGGACGGAGTGCAATGCAGTATAGTGTAGTTATTTTGTCTTGAGATGGCTTGATGCGGTGTGCAGCATAGAGTGCATAGTCCTTTAGTCTCTATGGGCTAGATGGCCGGTTGGTGAGGGCCACCGCCCGGGGGAAGAAACTTTTCAGGTGGCGGGAGGTTTTGGTCATGAGTGACCTGAACTGCCTGCATCAGGGGAATTTTTGGAGGGGGGGGTGATCGGGTTGGGGTCGGCAATGATCTTTCCTGCACGCTTCCTTACCCTGGAGTCATGCAGGACCTCAATGGAGGGCAGGTGGCAGCAGATGACCCGCTCTGTAGACAATGCGTTGCAGTTTGGTGATGGAGGAGGTGAAGATGGACTCAACGATTGATGCGTAAAACCGGATCAGGGTTGACTTGGAAATGTTGAGCTTTTTCAGATGCCGCAAATAGTACATCCGCTGGTGTGCCTTATTGGTGATGTTATCCTCCCACTTGAGGTTGTGGGAGATTATGGTCCACAGAAATTTGAATGATTCAGCAGTGCTAACAGCTGAGCCATCAATCTCGAGGGGTAGAGATGTTGGGGGGCGCTTTCTGAAGTCAATCACCATTTCCATGGTTTTGTCTGTGTTGAGTTCCAGGTTATTGTGACTACACTAGGCCACCCCACAGTACATGGACTCATTGCCGTTGGTGATGAGACCGACCAGATTGGTGTCATCTGAAAACCTGAGTAGTTGGACAGATGCATTGTTGGAGGTGCAGTCATTGGTGTAGAGTGAGTAGAGGTGAGGTGAGAGCACGCATCCTTGCAGCTCTCCCGTGCTGAGGGATAAAGATTCCGAAAGGTGTTTTTCCCAGCTTCACTTGTTGCGTCCTGTTGGTTAGGAAGTCAGTGATCCGCTGACAGATGGAGCTGGACACATTCAGCTGGGAGTGTTTGTTTTGTAGAAATTCTGGGATGATGGTATTGAACGCAGAGCTGAAGTCCACAAATAATATCCTTGCATAGGTCTTGTAGTGTAGGCCCATGTTGACTGAGTCGTCCACAGACCTGTTAGCTCTGTAGGCAAACTGCAGTGGGGGGAGGGAGGCATCAGCGAAGTTTTCAGATGGGACAGTACCAGGCGCCCAAAGGTTTTCAGATGGGACAGTACCAGGCGCCCAAAGGTTTTCAGATGGGACAGTGCCAGGCGCCCAAAGGTTTTCAGATGGGACAGTACCAGGTGTCCAAAGGTTTTCAGATGGGACAGTACCAGGCGTCCAAAGGTTTTCAGATGGGACAGTACCAGGCGTCCAAAGGTTTTCAGATGGGACAGTACCAGGCGCCCAAAGGTTTTCAGATGGGACAGTGCCAGGCGCCCAAAGGTTTTCAGATGGGACAGTACCAGGCGCCCAAAGGTTTTCAGATGGGACAGTACCAGGCACCCAAAGGTTTTCATGATGATTGAGGGTGAGCGCTACAGGTCTGGACACCTTTTATGTTATCGGGACTGGAACAATGATGGAAGAGGTTTTTGCCAACATACATACTGTAGAACTGGACTCAAACTTTATGGGAACATTATGGGTAACATTACAAAAATGTTCTCACTCCCTAAAATTGTTAGCTAGGATATCCCTGTGTCTCATTCTCCCAGCAAAACACACCTACTAGACTTATAACACAGCTAAGACTGCCCCCTAGTGTCCACTATCTACAACAACACAACCTATAGACACTGTAATACATCCTCTCTCTCGCTCTCTGCCTTCTCCCTCCCTCCACCTCTCTCTCCCCCCTCTGTCTCTGTGTGGTTATTATGTTAGGACAGATTAAGCACAGCAGTTGGTCTTAATTAGTCAGGTTTAATTAAAGTAGCTGGTGTGGAACTTCACAACGCAGTTAAGACGTGTTTAGCAGTAGCTTTAATAGAGCGTGGCGTCATAAAACACACACTAAAGTGATACAAGATATGAACTAGTGACTTTATATGCCTTGATATTCAGTTTCTTTAAATCAGACGTTCTATATTGGGTTTTCATTTATGTGCACGACACGTAGGCTATTCATAATGACGTGATTCCTGAGATCTTTCAAATGTAGAGATTAGCATTACTGCTACCGTATTACAGGATGACGGGAACATGAAGTGTATGAATATGAAGTGAATATAAATTGCCTAGTTAAATAAAGGTTAAATAAAAAAAATATTGAAAATGTTTTATTCTGGAATATACCCTTTTTGTGTTGGATGCAACAGACAGATATGGCTGAATGTATATTTAATAAAGATCTCATAAAATTTACTGTGTTCACAACAGTCAGTAGTTCCAGTTAGTCCATCCACAGGAAGCCCACCAGTGTTCCAAAGTTAAGCCCGTCCCTGACGCGGTAGAAGAAGGCCTCAGGGTGAGAGGATGTGCATAGGGTCACGCTCGGCCTGTCATTCACTGTGTCGTCATGGATACGCTCAGGCAAGACCCCACCCCTCTGGAGAAGTATTCTGGAATGGAGAACATGGAGGTTTAAAAACACGGGGGGAGAGGAAAGGAGACCCTGACCTCAACAATGTGGAGATGATTCTACTTTCTGTATTCAATGGTCAGCAGCACGCCCCTAGGGTGAAATATTCAGAACAAATGCTGCCCCTTTAGTTTAACTCTCCATCCTTCTGCTGGTTAGATTGGTAATCCATTAACCTGATGGGGTTAATGATCATTTCACTCTAACAGTATCACTCCACACAACCAGTATCCAATCACAGAGATCGCTCCCAGGTCATGACCTTTGTGTATTCAATTAGATGAGTGGCTGGGAGGTAACTCATGCTATGGTAATGAATCATGGAGAGCGGTAACCCGGCGACAGCCTGTAGGATATCAATCAGGAGACTATCCAGCCTAGCAGCACCTATCATAAAAACCACATCATAGTTTGACCTCACAGTGACCTCATTATTAACCCTGTGGTTTTATTTTTAAAACTGGGATTCAATGCATTTCCTCAGTGATTAAAGGACAATAAGTCACAGAAAGACAATAGTAAGTCTTTGTCTAAACTTTGCACAGTTGGCCACACTTACCTGGTGGTTAGTCGTATGTTGACATGAGGCCTGGTCTCAGCCATGCCAAGAACACAGTCAAGGTAGATAGAGTAGAACAGCCTGTTCTCTCTACAGCGTAAAGCAACAGGCCCCCACCGACGGCCCGATCACCACAGTGACATCCCACATGCTGCAGCCGAACCCTGTCACCATGGCATTGACTGTAGCCATGGTAACGTCCATCTGGGTTCCTTTCCATCCTGAGAGAGGGAAACACAGAGGGGGACACTTTAGACTGATGCACCGGGCATGTTTCTGGGGAATATTACTACTGTATTACGTTATCTAGACCCTCACGGGTGTGAAAAGTTCCAATGACCTTGGCCTGGGGGTCAGTGAAGAGGAGGGGCACGCAGTCAGCTCCTGTTGCTGCTATGACGACATCTCTCAGATTGGTCACAATGCCGTCAAAGCTCTCTGGCTCCTTCTCCCTCCAGATCAACTATACGTCAGTGCCATAGTTAACCTGGCAGAAACAACCAATCAGCATCAACCACTCAATGATGTCAGTGATGTTTACTACAACCTACTGGAGTGAGTGATATACAATGTACTGGGCAAGTGCAATATCTCCCTGTGCCATAACGGTCCAGACCTCAATGAATCAATAAAATGTATGTTTAAAGCCCTTTTTACATCAGCAGCTATAACAAAGTACTTAACAGATGCCCAGTCTAAAACCCCAAAGAGGAAGCAATGCAGAGACAGAGGCACAATTGGCTAGGAAAAACTACAGATGTTGGACCTTAATTTGATCACTCTTTTGTCATGGAAAATGTTTCCTGTGCATCACGAAATTCCGTGTCAGCATGGGTTTGATTCCGGCCCACGCCCCTTCTGGCACATATTGTTCAATCCCTGCTGTGGAAAACTAGGAAATATTTTATTTAAATTGTACGGAATGTTTGCCAAAAAGATAAATTGCCCTTAGTCTGTTCAAAAAGGACTAACTTGTTCCTATGATAATACCAACCAGAGGAAGAACATATCTTGAAAGACTTCGGTTGTAAGCAGGACTAAGGTAAGACCGACATCGTCTTTAGGGAGCGTTAATGAGTTGACCAATAATGGTTGCAATTGACATCAGCTGTGCGGGTGAATTTAGTGCTATTGATGGTTTAACGAGGCATCAGCTGGTGATAGTCTAGTGCCAACTATGGTTGCAATAGGCCCCTTGCTATTTGATTATATTCCAATACATTCTGTAGTCTACCTGTTAGCCTATCCATTGTCACATAATGAAAGGTGTGACAACCGATAATAGCTTTCTGTTTGTGCTTCCCTGGCTAAGTTGATGAGCTAAGTTGGCTGACCTGGCTAAGTTGACAGATGTAGGCCTACTGTAGAATGATAAACTTTCCTTCAGTGTGGATGCTCACCCACATTTTATAGTTAGGCTTTAATTTATCAATATGTTGTAGTTATGGTGTTTGGTGTTTTTGGTCACCTACTGTACATTGGTATACAATAAGTGTGATTTCCATTGCTAAGCTGTTATGCTACAGTTACAGGCCTACTGTACTTTCAGTTTGATGTTGGCATTTGAAGTCGTCCTTTATGTGGATTGAAAGCCTGTATTGGCTTTATTATTTCATTTCATAAAGCTGTCAAGACGTTTATGCATTTGAGCCTATCCAAAGACAATTTCACTGAGCTGAGACACCTTTCGTTGATGTGTAAATTATCAGACTATTTGTTTTACTTCTTGAAAACATTGAAATAAATGCAATTAATGTAGGCGTAACGTAGGCTAAATTAATTGAAAAATGAAAGATCCAATGGTGGAACTACTCCACTAAATTCAGCTAGAGGGAGAAAGAGAGAGAGAGAGAGACAGAGAGACACAGAGAGACAGAGAGATGGGAGAGGGAGTGGAGAGGAAAGAAGAGATGTTGACTGGCTGCTGATGATACAGATCTCAGATGGTTAGGCCTAATATTACACTACAGTAATAGATAATGCATTACACACACCCATCTAAAATGAGTATGGAGATGTCTCCTTAAGCAGGTAACTGTTGCAGAAAGCTCCTGACCTCTCTGACGTTGCTGAAAGGCGAGCCGCAGGGCAAATGCCCAGGGCACGGGAGGTCATTGGATGTAACCACAAACTCAAATGTATACACCGCCGTGAAAAGTTGCTCCTGGTTGAATAATAATTACTGTATAAATGAAAATACACGATGTAATGATGTATGCCAAAGTGTGTCAAATATGTAAATTAAAAGCACTGTTTGTGTGTGTGTGTGTGTGTGTGTGTGTGTGTGTGTGTGTGTGTGTGTGTGTGTGTGTGTGTGTGTGTGTGTGTGTGTGTGTCCTCCTAACCTTGCCAACAAACAAAGAGCTGTGAGTGAATCAGTGGTTCACCAATCTGGACCTTGATGGGCTCGGCAACAATATCAAGGGGTGGTGTGTAAAAAAACACATTTTCCAGAGAACGTTTCTTTGGGACCATCAGGCGACGTCCTAAAAACGACTTTAGGGCTGTACAATGGAACAAGCTGGGATCTAGACATAAACCACCAGGGGATCAGAACCTCCCTGACATTGACACATAAATGTTCCTTCAACGTTCCCATGAAATGTGCCTAGAACACTACTATTGAATGTTCTGAGAACATGGTAACCACGTTCTGGGTAAGTTCTGTTTGACATTATTAAGGGATAGTCTCTTGAACAGTCCTTGCAATTCACTCCTACGGGAACGTTCTCTAAAGTTGTGGGAACGTTTGTTGTTAGATGAGATGTCAGGTGATCATGAATAACCTATCTGTCCTCTTCAGGTCTCAGATACAGGATAACAAAATTGATAGGTAGTTGAAACGTATCATATGTATACACTACTACAGTGAGGGAAAAAAGTATTTGATCCCCTGCTGATTTTGTACGTTTGCACACTGACAAAGAAATGATCAGTCTATAATTTTAATGGTAGGTTTGGTTTATTTGAACAGTGAGAGACAGAATAACAACAAACAAATCCAGAAAAACGCATGTCAAAAATGTTATAAAATGATTTGCATTTTAATGAGGGAAATAAGTATTTGACCCCTCTGCAAAACATGACTTAGTACTTGGTGGCAAAATCCTTGTTGGCAATCACAGAGGTCAGACGTTTCTTGTAGTTGGCCACCAGGTTTGCACACATCTCAGGATGGATTTTGTCCCACTCCTCTTTGCAGATCTTCTCCAAGTCATTAAGGTTTCGAGGCTGACGTTTGGCAACTCGAACCTTCAGCTCCCTCCACAGATTTTCTATGGCATTAAGGTCTGGAGACTGGCTAGGCCACTCCAGGACCTTAATGTGCTTCTTATTGAGCCACTCCTTTGTTGCCTTGGCCGTGTGTTTTGGGTCATTGTCATGCTGGAATACCCATCCACGACCCATTTTCAATGCCCTGGCTGAGGGAAGGAGGTTCTCACCCAAGATTTGACGGTACATGGCCCCGTACCATCGTCCCTTTGATGCGGTGAAGTTGTCCTGTCCCCTTAGCAGAAAAACACCCCCAAAGCATAATGTTTCCACCTCCATGTTTGACGGTGGGGATGGTGTTCTTGGGGTCATAGGCAGCATTCCTCCTCCTCCAAACACGGCGAGTTGAGTTGATGCCAAAGAGCTCCATTTTGGTCTCATCTGACCACAACACTTTCACCCAGTTGTCCTCTGAATCATTCAGATGTTCATTGGCAAACTACAGACGGGCATGTATACGTGCTTTCTTGAGCAGGGGGACCTTGTGGGCGCTGCAGGATTTCAGTCCTTCACGGCGCGGTGTGTTACCAATTGTTTTCTTGGTGACTATGGTCCCAGCTGCCTTGAGATCATTGACAAGATCCTCCCGTGTAGTTCTGGGCTGATTCCTCACTGTTCTCATGATCATTGCAACTCCACGAGGTGAGATCTTGCATGGAGCCCCAGGCCGAGGGAGATTGACAGTTCTTTTGTGTTTCTTCCATTTGCGAATAATCGCACCAACTGTTGTCACCTTCTCACCAAGCTGCTTGGCGATGGTCTTGTAGCCCATTCCAGCCTTGTGTAGGTCTACAATCTTGTCCTTGACATCCTTGGATAGCTCTTTGGTCTTGGCCATGGTGGAGAGTTTGGAATCTGATTGATTGATTGCTTCTGTGGACAGGTGTCTTTTATACAGGTAACAAGCTGAGATTAGGAGCACTCCCTTTAAGAGTGTGCTCCTAATCTCAGCTCGTTACCTGTATAAAAGACCTGGGAGCCAGAAATCTTTCTGATTGAGAGGGGGTCAAATACTTATTTCCCTCATTAAAATGCAAATCAATTGATAACATTTTTGACATGCGTTTCTCTGGATTTTTTTGTTGTTATTCTGTCTCTCACTGTTCAAATGAACCTACCATTAAATTATAGACTGATAATTTCTTTGTCAGTGGGCAAACATACAAAATCAGCAGGGGATCAAATACTTTTTTCCCTTACTGTATATACACTACCAAAAGTTTTAGAACACCTACTCATTCAAGGGTTTTTCTTGATTTTTACTATAATCTACATTTTAGAATAATAGTGAAGACAAAAACTATGAAATACCACATATGAAATCATGTGGTAACCAAAAAAGTGTTGAACAAATCAAAATATATTTTATATTTTAAATTCTTCAAATATGCCTTGATGACAGCTTTGCACACTCTTGGCATTCTCTCAACCAGATTCATGAGATAGCTTTCTGGGATGAATTTCAATTAACAGGTGTGCCTTCTTAAAAGTTAATTTGTGGAATTTCTTTCCTTCTTAATGCATTTGAGCCAATCAGTTGTGTTGTGACAAGGTAGGGGGGTATACAGAAGATAGCCCTATTTGGAAAAAGACCACGTCCATATTATACCCTAACCCTAACCCTAAATAGTACACGCAAAACACTAGTCTCAACGTCAACAGTGAAGAGGCGACTCCGGGATGCTGGCCTTCTAGGCAGAGTTGCAAAGAAAAAGACATATCTCAGACTGGCCAATAAAAAGAAAAGATTTAAGATGGGCTGTTTCTCAAACTAGACACTCTAATGTACTTGTCCTCTTGCTCAGTTGTGCACCGGGGCCTCCTACTCCTCTTTCTATTCTGGTTAGAGAAAGTTTGCGCTGTTCTGTGAAGGGAGTAATACACAGCATCTTCAGTTTCTTGGCAAATTCCTTCATGGAATAGCCTTCATTTCTCAGAACAAGAATAGACTGACGAGTTTCTGAAGAAAGGTCTTTGTTTCTGGCCATTTTGAGCCTGTAATTGAACCCACAAATGCTGACGCTCCAGATACTCAACTAATCAAAAGAAGGCCAGTTTTATTGCTTCTTTATTTAGCACAACAGTTTTCGGGCTGTGCTAACATAATTGCAAAAGGGTTTTCTAATGATCAATTAGCCTTTTAAAATGCTATACTTGGATTAGCTAACACAACGTGCCATTGGAACACAGGAGTGGTTGCTGATAATGGGCCTCTGTACGCCTATGTCGATATTCCACAAAGAAATCTGCCTTTTCCAGCTACAATAGTCATTTGCAACATTAACAACGTCTACACTATATCTCTGATCAATTTGATGTTATTTTAACGGACAAGAAAATTGCTTTTCTTTCAAAAACAAGGACATTTCTAAGTGATCCCAAACTTTTGAATGGTAGTGTATATGTATACAGTATTATAAGTCATGTATCTGTATAATTGTCATGTCTGCTCCTGCTCCTCCCCTCCGGTGTACAACATCGCCAGAGTACTAACCATCGGTCCTGGGATTCATCATTACGCACACCTGGCACTCATCATTACGCGCACTTGTGAATCATTATGATTCACACCTGGACTCCATTAACTTCATCATTTCCTCCCCTTTATATGTCACTCTCCCATGTCCACTCAGCAGTTGGTATTGTTATTGTGTATCGGTGTTCTGCCTTATGTTAGTGTCGTGTTCTTGGTTTTGTTGTTTTATTAAAACGTTTCACCTGCTTCCGACTCACCGCCCCATCATTACAATAATAGAACATCTTTATCTTAGTTTTCCCCCAATTTCTAATTGTGGCAGCAGATTTAGTTCTGTGGAAATGTCTGGTTCCATCCCTGTGGTCCTGGAAGACTTGGCTGTGGAATAAGAGCATGGGTTGACAGGTCCAGGCCATCACATGGGTGGTGTCGGCTGGACTGATGGATATCTCTGAGCCAAAGTTACTATAAGTCAGGTGTGTGTGTGTGTGTATGTGTATAGTTTGTGCATGTGTGAGAGATAGAAGTGGCCAGCTGACAGCATAATTTCCAGCAGAACTGTGTTTGTGTGTGCCTGTGTGTATGCATGTGTGCATGCCTGTGTGGGTGCCTGTGTGTGTGTGAGAGATGGATGTAGTTAGCTGACAGCCTAATTTCTGGGGAGCAGATCTTGTGTGGCTGGGTGAATTGCTCGTCACAGTGCATTACATGGCCAGCCTCAACATCTCTCTCTCTCCCGTCTCATCCCCTGCCACAGCCGTCTATTACAGGCTACAGTCAGCCCCCCCCTATTCTATCTCTCTCTGTCACTCTCTCTCTCCCCCAAGCCCCAGTCCTCTTCAAGTAGCAGCAGAGAGAGAAAGACCAATCTAGCATGAAATTGAGGACCATCATGGTTGGTAGGATCTCTCTCTCGCTCTCTCTCCCCACCCTTGGTGGATGTGTCTAATGTTACAGTTGATTTAAGGCTAGTGATTTAAGATGCAATTCCGAGTGCACTGATTAAAGAAAAGCCACAAACATTAGCCACAAACGGACAAACAGACAACACACATCGATTAACTGAACCACAACCAAATAGCAATATGAGACGAGAGATAGATAGAAACAAACAATATCGACAACACTGTCATGGTTGGGGTTCATAGAGCCTACTATCAACATACAAATTGTAATTAGATTCACACCACTGCTGGAAATAAATATGACAGACTACAGACGAATAGTTTTATTCATTGTCTGCTTTTTTTAGTCTGTTTTCCATCTGACCAAAGAACCCGTTTTACTGGACATGTGAAAGCTGTTCTCAAATCTACCACTAGGTGGGGAAAGTTACCAGATAATATTTTCACATTTAGAAGGTGGCTGTTGTTAATTCCATAGCATTTATTTATTTATGATATGAAGCCTTCTTTTGAGATCCACATCTCTGTGGACAATCAATGGAATGTTTGTAGGAAGATTTCATCCACATTGAAATCATTACCTGCTGTGCCATCCTACGAATATCCTGCAGACACAGTTTCTATAGCTACAGTATCCTGTGGGGTGTGTGTGTGTGTGTGCGTGTGTGTGCGCGCGTGTGTGTGTGCGTGCGTGGGTGCGTGTGTGTGTGTGTGTGTACCTGTGCACATGTCCTCCTCCATCATGCCTGAGGGAGGGCAGAGTCATCTGTATTGTCAAGGTTACTGGAGGTATGGAGGAATCTATTTACTGTGTTCCTAATTCATACATATTAGATCCTATTTCATATATTTCCCATTAGATTTTCATGTAAGAGTTCTTGGTTATTATTATACTGCAGAACTGATGTGATATGCCAGGTATTGTTGACTGCTTGGTTGTTGTTGCCTCTGCCATTCAAATATGATTGTTGTTGTTGCCTCTGCCATTCAAATTTCATTTGAGTGACAACATCAATGTAAACCAACCTGTAAACTGACCTTTTCTAGAAAGAAATACAAATGGCAGAGCAGGTATTGTCATTGACTGTGATTTGTCAGTGTGTAGAGAGATCGAAGCCCTCCTAGGTGAGATAAGCAGCGGTAGGAGGCCTATTATCTAATGATGATAAACAACAAGCGATGTAACGGATCTGATATAAAACCCCAGGAAGAAGATTGATTAGGCTGCGGCAATATCTGCAGCTAACCGTTATACATCACTATATATACACACTATATATACAAAAGTATGTGGACACCCCTTCAAATAAGGGGATTCGGCTGTTTCAGCCACACCCGTTGCTGACAGGTGTATAAAATCGAGCACACCGCCATGCAATCTCCATAGACAAACATTTGCAGTAGAATGGCCTTACTGAAGAGCTCAGTGACTTTCAACGTGGCACCTTCATAGGATGCCACCTTTCCAACAAGTCAGTTCGTCAAATTTCTGCCCTGGTCAACTGTAACTGCTGTTATTGTGAAGTGGAAACATCTAGGAGCAAAAACGGATTTTAGGAGTGAAGTGGTACGCCACACAAGCTCACAGAATGGGACTGCAGAGTGCTGAAGCACATAGCGCATAAAAATCGTCTGTCCTCAGTTGCAACACTCACTACCAAGTTTCAAACTGCCTAATCTCCCAACATCAGTGCCCGACCTCACTAATGCTTTTGTAGCTGAATGGAAGCAAGTCCCTGCAGCAATGTTCCAACATCTAGAGGAAAACCTTCCCAGAAGAGTGGAGGCTGGTATTGCAGCAAAGGGGGAACCAACTCCATGATTTTGGATTGAGATGTTCGACAAGCAGGTGTCCACATACTGTTGGTCATGTAGTGTATCTCTATATCCGGCTGGCTTTTATTTTACCCAGACAAGAGCGACCTCTTTTCTGTTCCCTGGGTGTAATGCGATTTTCCGCACCTGAAAACGTCCTTGCTCGTTTCATAGGCAGTCAACCCGCCTGTCGAGTCGTGCACGGCGCGCGCCTATCGCGCCCCACTCCGTATTTTCTATACCTAAACAGGAGGAAGCATGCGCCAGAGCTCGCGGGAGAGAAAGAAGAGCGTTGACAGCAGCGTCGCATCTCCGTCTTTCGAGGTTTAAATCAAAGGATTACAGCATCAATTCTTCTCGTCCGGAGTCTATGAAAACTTCAGTTTGAAACGGTACGATACAGGCTGGCTTCTTTGTGAAATACTTGCGTCTTATGCGCGTCGATTTGTGTGTGTTTCTGACAGTGTGTGATTGTGGTAGGCCATCTATCGAGGTTTCGCTCCTGTTCCAAGGCAGCGGTGTCACCTCCTATACCAACTACTGCATGAGTACAACCATTAACCTAGTGAGATATCTACATCTGGACAGAGGTTCTGGTGTGATTGATTGGGTATTGAGAGGTTGTGGTGTGATTAGGTATTGAGACAAACTGACAGAGAGAAAGATAATGCCTCTAGCACGCTAATATAATGTTGCCATGTCATATCGAACATGTTGAATGTTTCCATTTATTCCAGGCTATTTGTTGATTGACATTGGCATGGTTTTAGAGACATACAATTGGATTATTGAAATATTATACTAAAATACAGACTTCCAACAGGGCATGGGAGCCACGCAAATAGATGGAACCACAATTCAGAATTGCTAAACAGTTTAGCCTACTATTCGATGTAGACCCATTTGCTAGTTTAATCCACTGTTTTGAATGCTTTTTTTTGTTGTTACAGACTAATAGAAAACTGTTGGCTAAATCTGGGATTTATTTAGTGTCAAATCAGCCTAACATGCTAGTACTTCAGAAAACCGTTATTGGTATGGCGAGAAAGAGCATATTGGTTAAGTGGATCCAGAGAGCGATGCTTTTACTTTGCTACAGTGACGGTGAGTCAAACACTTCAGCTCGCTGCCTGGTGGATGCCCTTGATAACACGTCACCTGGGCAACCGATTCAGCACCAAGGAGAGCGGAGAGGGGGGGTGCAATCATTCGGGGAATGTTAGTGTGGTAAGATTGGTAACACTCATAGTGCTGCATGTAGACTAAGTGAAGTGAATATAACTCAGCATGAATTACACAATGGGCCTAATGGAACCTCGGCTAAGAGCCTTTGGATGAAAAATATCATTTAATATCTCAGTTAGTAATATCTCAGTTAGCCGCACTGTATGTGTGTCTGTCTGTCTGGCTATGCAAGAGAACATGAGTCATCTATAGAACTGTACCTTCTATTACATTAGATGTGCCTGCTTATGAAAATACAATTATACAGCTTAAAGCCAGTGCAGCTGGTAACAAAGGACCATCATGTTGGAAAGGTTTGGCCTTGAAGTCTGCATTAGATGTACTTTCCATATAGGCATAGATATAGACAGGCTGTTGAATTCAAAAAACACATGTTCCCCTGAGAATTACAGTAGAGAGAGACAGGGTGCAGGGGCTGGTGGTTAAGCTAGTCTTAATTGAAATTGCAAATTACATTTTCCATCTATTAATTGAATTGTTGCAGGCTGCAAATATGGCCAACCGTATTAATTATATTTATTAAGGACAAAATGCAATGTTTGATTACAGATTAATTAGAGATAATATAAATATGATATGTCTTAATACTAAACAGATGGGTGAATTATGAAAGCAGAGAAGGCCTTTCAGAGACCAAACAAACATCCTTCACTGCAGGCTGGTGAGTGATGTTACATTAACGTGATTCAGACAACTAAATATTAACTCACAGATTGAAAGAGAGAGAAAGGAGGAGAGGGGAGAAACGGGTATAAAGTTGACAACATAACAACAACAGTCAAATTTCCCAGGGGGCATTGGGGTTGTTTTGGAAAACATGGCATGAGTTCAGAGAAGATAACTGAAGTCAGTAAACAACAGCCTCAACCATTAAAACAATCACCACTGAGCAGAGAGAGACCGAGAGAGAGAGAGACCGAGAGAGAGAGAGAGAGACCGAGAGAGAGAGACCGAGAGAGATCGAGAGAGACCGAGAGAGAGACCGAGAGAGACCGAGAGAGAGATACCGAGAGAGAGAGATCGAGAGAGAGATCGAGAGAGAGAGACCGAGAGAGACCGAGAGAGATCGAGAGAGAGAGATCGAGAGAGAGAGACTGAGAGAGACCGAGAGAGATCGAGAGAGAGAGATCGAGAGAGAGAGACTGAGAGAGACTGAGAGAGACTGAGAGAGATCGAGAGAGATCGAGAGAGAGATCGAGAGAGAGAGACCGAGAGAGATCGAGAGAGAGATCGAGAGAGAGATCGAGAGAGAGATCGAGAGAGAGATCGAGAGAGAGACCGAGAGAGACCGAGAGAGATCGAGAGAGAGATCGAGAGAGAGATCGAGAGAGAGAGACCGAGAGAGATCGAGAGAGAGAGACCGAGAGAGAGACCGAGAGAGAGAGATCGAGAGAGAGAGATCGAGAGAGAGAGACCGAGAGAGAGACCGAGAGAGACCGACCGAGCGAGAGAGAGAGATGGGAAGAGAGAGACTGAGGGAGAGAGAGAGAGAGATGGGAAGAGAGAGACTGAGGGAGAGAGAGAGAGAGATGGGAAGAGAGAGACTGAGGGAGTGAGAGAGAGAGATGGGAAGAGAGAGACTGAGGGAGTGAGAGAGAGAGATGGGAAGAGAGAGACTGAGGGAGTGAGAGAGAGAGATGGGAAGAGAGAGACTGAGGGAGTGAGAGAGAGAGACCGAGAGAGACCGACTGAGAGAGAGAGATGGGAAGAGAGAGACTGAGGCAGTGAGAAAGGGAGATTGTTGAGTCAACTCTTTACATTCACACCTCTCTATATTGAATGAATCCAGTGACCATGCATATTATTGCTCTGTGAATGGCATAATATAACACCAAATCACAGAGTTAACAGGATGGCACTGCTATTCATGTTGTACACACAAACACAGCTCTACCTCCATTGACCCCACACCGTTCCTCACACACACAACCACTGGCACTGATTACTGTGGCAGTTACTGATGAGCTGTTACATTATAGCCTGGTTCTGCCCCTTTAAATAGGTTCAATACATAATCAAGTCTACAATTACAGACCTGATTCAGAACTTGTGTTTAAAAGAAACACAAGCTGTGTTTGCCATCGATCCCCAGCCAAGGGAATTAGACCTTCTCTCTCTCTCATCTCTCTCTCTCATCTCTTGATTTTAGTAACACCCCCAGCTGGGTCCTGTAGGCAGACATGGCAGACATGGCCTCTATGTTTGGAGATTTAACGGGACAGAAAACACACCTGCTGTGTGTGTGAGAGTGTGTTAGCTGCATGTCTGTATCTTGCTGTCGTTATGGAGCTGAATGGAAATGGACACTGGAGAGCCTGAGGAGGAGATGGTGATGGGATTACCCATGGCATGCCTCTCCTCTTCACATGCATTCACATGCACACACACACCCTCAGTGGTCATTGTGTGAATTAGAAAGCTCTTCAGTCACAGTGTTTCCTTCGCCCAGGGCTCTGACTGCTGTTTCCTCCCTGGCTGTCTCACACTGTGGTGGGAGAATCTCCCCTCATGTGTGACTACTGTCAGAGATGGTGTGTGTGTGTGTGTGTGTGTGTGTGTGTGTGTGTGTGTGTGTGTGTGTGTGTGTGTGTGTGTGTGTCTGTCCATGAGTGTATGCCTGTTTGCCTGCCTGGGTGTGTATGTGTGTGTGCCCAATTTTAAGCTTCTATCAGTCAAGGAAAGTTGAACTCAAGTCAGTCAGGCTGAGACTTGGCAGCAGATCAGACCAGGCACATCTAATTGGGATTGAAGCACATGGAACAACAGGCAGGAAATACAATTAGCTGCCTCTCTGCCTGCTTGCCTGCCAGCCTGCCTCTCTGTCTGAGAGGGAGGGAGGGAGTTCAGCTTTATCTGACTATTAGCGTGTTTTTATCGTGTGTGTATGTGGTGAAAGGGAAATGGCATGCATTCAGCACAATCTATCTTTCATCAGTTAACATGATCCTTTTAAATCTGTAAAACAGATACTTTTCACACAGTATGCATGTTCTGAACAGTCACATTTTCCTTTGGTTGAAGTTGTTTTGATTTCTGTGTAGAGTAGTTATAGTTAATGAATTGTCTGTGGTCTAGCACTTCCAGTCCTGTTTAAAGATGGAGAGAATACTGTGGTAAAAGAATGAGGCTAGCTCTTTTGAGGGGGGTTTTTCTACTTCCCCCCCGTGATATTTAAGTCCTTTAACTAGGCTGGGGTCTGGCTGGCCGTGTGTGTGTGTGTGTGTGTGCGTGTGTGCGTGCGTGCGTGTGTGTGTGTGTGTGTGTGTGTGTCTGAGTGTGACTCTTGCTTTTAGGGCTGGAATTCTCAGTATGTGCATCAGGGTCTGGACTGTGCCTTAATTTGTCTTTGGAGGGAGGTGTGTGTGTGCAAGTAGTGTACTCCCTGTGTGTGTGCACGTGCGCGTGTGTGTTTGATGTATCAGAGGGGTTTAACAGGGGTGTTGTAGATAAGGACCAGACTCTCGCTCTTCCTATTACCAAAGAAGAATGACAGCACACACACACACACACACACACACACACACACACACACACACACACACACAAAAACACACACACACACACGTATACTGTAGTATATACTGTTAAATGTGTTTGCAAGACAAGCCAGTCTGATGAGTCTGATTTAATACGTATCTATCTAACATTCATCATGGCTGATTAGCCTTGGTGCCGTTTTTCATTTATTTCATCAGTCAGATAAGCCTTGGGGCTGTTTTTCATTTATTTCACCAGTCAGATTAGTCTTGTTGCTGTTTTTCATTCATTTAACCAGTCAGATTAGTAATGGTGCTGTTTTTCATTTATTTCACCAGTCAGATTAGCCTTGTTGCTGTTTTTCATTTATTTATGTCACCTACCAGATTAGCCTTGGTGCTGTTTTTCATTTATTTCACCAGTCAGATTAGCCTTGGTGCTGTTTTTCATTTATTTCACCAGTCAGATTAGCCTTGGTGCTGTTTTTCATTTATTTCACCAGTCAGATTAGGCTATTTGGTTCTGTCTTTCATTAATTTCACCAGTGAGATTAGCCTCAGTGCTGTTTTTAATTTATTTCACCAGTCAGATTAGGCTATTTGGTGCTATTTTTAATTTATTTCACCAGTCAGATTAGGCTATTTGGTGCTGTTTTTAAATGATTTCACCAGTCAGATTAGGCTATTTGGTGCTATTTTTCATTTATTTCACCAGTCAGATTAGCCTTGGTGCTGTTTTTCATTTATTTCACCAGTCAGATTAGGCTATTTGGTGCTGTTTTTCATTTATTTCACCAGTCAGAGTAGCCTTGGTTCAGTTTTTCATTTATTTCTCCAGTCAGATTAGCCTTGATGCTGTTTTTCATTTATTTCACCAGTCAAATTAGCCTTGGTGCAGTTTTTAATTTATTTCACCAGTCAGATTAGGCTATTTGGTGTTGTTTTTCATTTATTTCACCAGTCAGATTAGCCTTGGTGCTGTTTTTCATTTATTTCACCAGTCAGATAAGTCTATTTGGTGCTGTCTTTCATTTATTTCACCAGTCAGATTAGCCTTGGTGCTGTTTTTCATTTATTTCACCAGTCAGATAAGTCTATTTGGTGCTGTTTTTCATTTATTTCACCAGTCAGATTAGTCTTGTTGCTGTTTTTCATTCATTTAACCAGTCAGATTAGTAATGGTGCTGTTTTTCATTTATTTCACCAGTCAGATTAGCCTTGTTGCTGTTTTTCATTTATTTATGTCACCTACCAGATTAGCCTTGGTGCTGTTTTTCATTTATTTCACCAGTCAGATTAGCCTTGGTGCTGTTTTTCATTTATTTCACCAGTCAGATTAGCCTTGGTGCTGTTTTTCATTTATTTCACCAGTCAGATTAGGCTATTTGGTGCTGTTTTTCATTTATTTCACCAGTCAGAGTAGCCTTGGTTCAGTTTTTCATTTATTTCTCCAGTCAGATTAGCCTTGATGCTGTTTTTCATTTATTTCACCAGTCAAATTAGCCTTGGTGCAGTTTTTAATTTATTTCACCAGTCAGATTAGGCTATTTGGTGTTGTTTTTCATTTATTTCACCAGTCAGATTAGCCTTGGTGCTGTTTTTCATTTATTTCACCAGTCAGATAAGTCTATTTGGTGCTGTCTTTCATTTATTTCACCAGTCAGATTAGCCTTGGTGCTGTTTTTCATTTATTTCACCAGTCAGATAAGTCTATTTGGTGCTGTCTTTCATTTATTTCACCAGTCAGATTAGCCTTGGTGCTGTTTTTCATTTATTTCACCAGTCAGATAAGTCTATTTGGTGCTGTTTTTCATTTATTTCACCAGTCAGATTAGTCTTGTTGCTGTTTTTCATTCATTTAACCAGTCAGATTAGTAATGGTGCTGTTTTTCATTTATTTCACCAGTCAGATTAGCCTTGTTGCTGTTTTTCATTTATTTATGTCACCTACCAGATTAGCCTTGGTGCTGTTTTTCATTTATTTCACCAGTCAGATTAGCCTTGGTGCTGTTTTTCATTTATTTCACCAGTCAGAGTAGCCTTGGTGCTGTTTTTCATTTATTTCACCAGTCAGAGTAGCCTTGGTGCTGTTTTTCATTTATTTCACCAGTCAGATTAGCCTTGTTGCTGTTTTTCATTTATTTATGTCACCTACCAGATTAGCCTTGGTGCTGTTTTTCATTTATTTCACCAGTCAGATTAGCCTTGGTGCTGTTTTTCATTTATTTCACCAGTCAGATTAGCCTTGGTGCTGTTTTTCCTCTCCCTCTGATGCTCTGCTAAACATCTAAATTATATTCTGGGTTGTTCCATGGAAATCCTTATAAGAACATTCACTCCCAGTTGTTTTGTGACTCCTATCTTCAAGTCATGCATTTTGTTGTTAGAAAGAGGGGGAGATGAGGGCCCTATATGCAATGGTTTCAATGGCATGTGGTATTATTATTCGTAGCGAAAATGTTGTGAAATATTTCACAAGTTGTTGGACAGAATAAGTACCATGAATACCATACAGTTTACTATATTTCCAGGTAAATAAAGGAAGTTAGTTCTCCCCACTGTGGTGGCCATTGGCCAACCAAGCCATCCTCATACTGTATGTGTTCTGGTCTACAATCAGAGCAGGGGAAGGTTTGGCATCTCTTCTCTCTACTGGCCAGACATGGACTGCCATAGATACTGCAGTGCATCGTAGAATATCACGTTACACACTGATGCTGTTATACACTTAGTTGAGTGTTTGTGCGTGTGCTTTTGTGTGTGTGTGTGTGTGTATAGGTGAATGTGTGGTGTGTGTTTTGGGTTCATTACAAGGTTTAGATACTGTAACATCATGTAGATACACTGAGTATACCAAACATTAGGAACACCTTCCTAATTTTGAGTTGCACCCTTTGCCCTCAGAACAGCTTCAATTCGTCGAGGCATGGACTGTACAAGGTGTCGAAAGTCTTCCATAGGAATGCTGGCCCATGTTGACTCCAATGCTTCCCACAGTTGTGTCAAGTTGGTTGTATGTCCTTTGGGTGATGGACTATTTTTGGTACACACAGGAATCTGTTGAGCATGAAAACCTCAGCTGCGTTGCAGTTCTTGACACAAGCTTAGCAGCTACTACCATACCCCGTTCAAAGGCACTTCAATCTTTTCTCTTGCCCATTCACCCTCTGAATGACACACACACAATCTCAAGGCTTAACATTTTTTCTTCAACCTGTCTCCTCCCCTTCATCTACACTGATTGAAGTGGATTTAACAAGTGACATCAATAAGGGATCATAGCTTTCACCTGGATTCACCTGGTCAGTCTATGTCATAGAAAAGGGTATTCTTAATGTTTTGTACACTCAGTGTATATCACCAGTAAAGATCAACGTTAGACTGAGTCCTGAACACTTTGTGATGTTCATGATGTTCTGATAGGTCAGGGCTGTGGTATGGAGAATGCAGTGTGTGAGTAAAATGTTAACACATTTCAGACAGACAGTCCAACTGTCCTACAGATACTTATGGAAAGCATTCTTCCACTGCTAGAGTGTGTGTGTGTGTGTGTGTGTGTGTGTGTGTCTGTGTGTGTGTGTGCATGCATGTCACTGCTTACCTGTTTTAATTCTGAATATCTCCCTCTCTGTGTGTGTGGACATCAATACATAGAGCCAGTATAGAGACAGTGAGGGATGTGTCCTTATTACAGGCCAGTCTACCAGTGGGAACAAAGAGTGATCATTGCAGTCAGTCTGTAACATTGGGAACAAGCTGCCTCTCTCTGCTAGCCTGACAGAGACACACACTCCTGCTGTCACAACACTGACTGGGCTTTACTACTGGAATAGCCTCAGAATATTTCTCCTTCTATCCCACATTAATGTTAAACCAAACGAGATGGATGTAATGCAGTGAGAGGTGTAGGTCTTATTAAAAAGTTGTTGAGGGAGAGGATGAGAGCTGTCTCTGCAACCCATCCCCCATCTCTCTTCTCCATCCCCCTCTCCTTCCCCATCCCCCTCTCTCCCCATCCTCTCTCCTCCTCCTTCCTCTCTCTATCCCCATCCCTCTCTCCTCTGTGTCCTTGTTTGGACAGTGAAAGGGGGGATACCTAGTCAGTTGTACAACTGAATGTATTCAACTGAAATGTGTCTTCAGCATTTAACCCAACCCCTCTGAATCAGAGAGGTGCGGGGGGCGAAGGCCAGTGGCAGATGCTATATAGAATAAAACAGGGACAGCGCTGCCAGAGGTGGTGTGTGTAGAGCCCTGCATACTGCTATGGGGTGATGGGATGTTTCTGGACAGTAATGGACGCTGAGAACGGAAGGAATCAGAGTGGCTGTCTGTCTTTTCTATGAGTGTGTGTGTGTGTGTGTTAGTGTGTGTGTGTGGCAATAGGGGACAATAGACTTGCCTTCAAAATACTTGTTTATTGTTACCAATGTGTTTCGCCTTCATCAGGGAACAGGTTTTTTGTTATTCTTAAAGTCCCTGCTTCCACCATTCCTCATTTTAACCCGCATTTCAGTGGAGGGACGTTATGAGCAGAGGGGGATGAAAGGATAAAAGAGAGATGACCCAAAACTGTTAATGGACTAAAATAGGTCATCTTTCTATAGTGCCTTCTGTTTTAGTCTAGATACTTTAATTTCTCTGTTTTAGTCTAGATACTTTAATTTCTCTGTGTTAGTCTAGATACTTTAATTTCTCTGTTTTAGTCTAGATACTTTAATTTCTCTGTTTTAGCCTAGATACTTTAATTTCTCTGTTTTAGTCTAGATACTTTAATTTCTCTGTTTTAGTCTAGATACTTTAATTTCTCTGTTTTAGCCTAGATACTTTAATTTCTCTGTTTTAGTCTAGATACTTTAATTTCTCTGTGTTAGTCTTCTGTACTGAGCTCACATCCTATTACCTGCAGTCAATGACCTGCAGTCAATGACCAAATGGCCTGGAATGTTATTCATATATTTTATAATTTCATCATTAATAATGATTATCAAAAAAATAAAAAATGAAAATAACCCTAACCCTAATTGTAACCCTAACCCTAAACCTAACCCCTAAGCTTAAAATAGCCTTTGTCCTCTTAGGGATGTGCGAAATGTCCCCACAAGGGAGAATGATCTTTGTTTTACTATCCTTGTGTTGACCTTTGGGTATTTTAGGTCCACACAAGGGTAAAAGACCCCCCCCACACACACAACCATACACACACAACCACACACACACACATACACATACACATACACATACACACACACATGCAAACACACACCGGCTGTGCTTGGGCAGGCTGTTTCAGTGGTCCAGTGGGATGCTAGCATCAGGTGAGTCAATATTTGGAGTTTATTCAACCAGTACGGGGGTGAGAAAACGTTCACATCTATAACGATCAACCATCTGGAGAAGGCTAACTACAGCAAATTGTGTTTATCATAATAATATGACATCATTTTAAAACCCCCCCAAAACAATATTATAGCATTGTAAATTAGTAACATACGTTATTTTAGCTAGTGAACTGAATATTTATTTTGAGTTGATAATATGAAAACATAATTTTATGACCATAAAAAAGTTATATATTTAATATTGTAAATTTCACTCAACTATAAGTATTGTTGCCTGCAATACAGTATGTTCACACAGAGCCTCTCGATAATCAGCAGGCTGAGGGAGGTGATGTTTCACGTGTACCTGTCACAACTCACACACCTTTCTTAGAACCTCTGAATTAATGTTGCTTAGCAACAGGAGGAGACGGGCATCTGTTAAATTTGTCATTCGATTGATGTTTACCTTCACCAGCCTATCTTTTAAAGACACTAGAGTAGGAGCAGAGGCTAGAGGTGGACATGGGATTGGGCTGATCTCCTGGTACAGAGTGTTTCTAGGAATCCCAGTCTGTCAGTCAGTTATCTGTGTTGCTCTGTCACTGTGAGAGGAGGACTTTTAGATACAGACGGACATTAGAAGATAGGGGACCGCTCATCTCCCTCTTCTATCTATTATCGTTAAATGAAGTGCTCACTCACTCACAGTCCTCCCCCAGGACACACACACACACTGTGCTCACCCCCTCTCAGTCCTCCCTGAGTCGTGTAGACAGTCAGTGCAGCACCTGACTACTGAGTATTTAGTGTTATTTCATCTCTCTCGCTCTCTCTCTCCCTCCCTCCTTTATCCCCCTCTCTCTCCGTCTCTCTCTCTCGCTTTCCACCCCTTTCTCTCTCTCTCGTACTCTCTCTCACTCGCTCTCTCCACCCCCCTCACTCTCTCTCTCTCTTGCTGTCTCTCTCCCCCTCTCCCTCTCCCTTGCTGTTTCTCTCTCCAGCTCTCTCTCAGCCCTTAGCTCCAGGTGGCTACTTACCTTACTCTCTGGCTAATTTCTCTAACATTTAGAAGAATTAGTTGCCGTCTGAGCGTGTCAGCGTGTCTTAAAATGTTTACTGGTCTAGTTAGAGCTGTTTTTCATGGGGTTGCCACAATTACTCAGGGCTTTTAACATGAACTATAAAAACAATATAATGTATCCGTATGAAAAAAAAAGCTCCATTCAAAGTGATTTAAATTGAGTGTTTAGACAGTTTTGTAATCACATAGAGTTTATTATGATTTGAGTTGACAGGACAGAGATGTCGTTTTGTAATTATTTGTTTGAATGTTGTCTTATTGTTTATTAGTGTGCCACATTATTCTCAGTTAGTGTGTATGTGATTCTTTCTCCAATAAGCTCTCACAGTACATCCATGTTTCTCAAATGCCAAATTTTGTTGTGGTTACTTCTCTGTATCGTTCCAAGGTTAAGTTTAGGCATTAACTTCAAAAGGTTAAAGGGAAGAAAGAAAAAATAACTCAACTTCATATTCATCATCTCCATCACCACATCAACATATGTGAAAATTGCAAGTTTCTATGTTTTTGTAGTAAAATAGATACAAGTGGTGTATATGGACACCTGCTTGTTGAACATCTCATTTCAAAATCATGGACATTAATATGGAGTTGGTCCCTCCTTTGTTGTTATAATGGCCTCCATTCTTCTAGGAAGGCTTTCCACTAGATGTTGGAACATTACTGCAGGGACTTGCTTCCATTCCGCCACAAGAGCATTAGTGAGGTCAGGCACTGATGTTGGGCGATTAGCCCTGGCTCGCAGTCGGCGTTCCAATTCATCCCAAAGGTGTTCGAAGGAGTTGAGGTTAGGGTTGTGTGCAGACCAATCAAGTTCTTCCACACCGATCTTGACAAACCTTTTCTGTGTGGACCTCGCTTTGTGCACAGGGGCATTATCATGCTGAAACAGGAAAGGACCTTCCCCAAACTGTTGCCACGAAGTTGGAAGCACAGAATCATCTAGAATGTCATTGTATGCTGTAGCATTAAGATTTCCCATCACTGGAACTAAGGGGCTTAGCCCGAACCATTACAAAAAGCCCCAGACCATTATTCCTCTTCCACCAAACTTTACAGTTACTGTTGCACTATGCATTGGGGCAGGTAGCATTCTCCTGGCTTCCGGCAACCCCAGATTTGTCCGTCGGACTGCCAGATGGTGTAGCGCGATTCATCACTCCAGAGAACGTGTTTCCACTGCTCCAGAGTCCAATGGCGGCGAGCTTTACACCACCCCAGCCGACGCTTGGCATTGCGCATGGGGATCTTAGGCTTGTGTGCGGCTGCTCGTCCATGGAAACCCATTTCATGAAGCTCCCGACTAACAGTTCTTGTGCTGACAATGCTTCCATAGGGAGTTTGGAACTTGGTAGTGAGTGTTGCAACCGAGGACAGATGATTTTTACGCACTTAAGCTCACAGAACGGGACCTCTGAGTGCTGATGTGGCCTACCACTTCGCGGCTGAGCCGTTGTTGCTCCTAGATGTTTCCAATTCACAATAACAGCACTTACAGTTGACCGGGGCCGCTCTACCATGGCATAAATTTGACAAACTGACTTGTTGGAAAGGTGGCATCCTATGACGGTGCCACGTTGAAAGTTATTGAGCTCTTCAGTAAGGCCATTCAGTAGTCAATGTTGTCTATGGAGATTGCATGGCTATGTGCTCGATTTTGTACACCTGTCAGCAATGGGTGTGGCTGAAATAGCTGAATCCGCTAACTTGAAGGGGTGTCCACATACTTTTGTATATATAGTGTAAGTGTTTCCAATGACATCATCAGTGTGAATCGTGAGATTTTAATCAATTATGAGTAAGCATTGCCTACTAATTGTCTACTAATTGGTTGATGATGTCATTGAAACTCTTTCTCTATCTTTTTTTACAACAAAACATAGAAACGTGCCATTTTCACATATGTAGATGTTGGGGTGGTGCTGGAGATGATGAATATGAAGTTGAAAATTGTGAAATTTCCCTTTAAGGTAAGGGTTAAGGTTTGGTATAGGCTTAAAATTAAAATATCTTTATCGCTGGATTTGAACGTGCAACCTTTGGAATCACAGGCAGATGCTTACGGCCATCCCCGTCCACAACACCCGAACAAAACAGAAACCTACTGGAAGGTAACAGCTCACTGTTGCTCCTAGTGGTCGGTTTCCACGTCATCTGCCGACGTCCTCAGACATGGCTAGACGTCGAATACTGACTTACATCACGGGTGACCTGGCTGTCTTTCTATCAAGTGAATGTGGTGTACAGTGGCAAGAAAAAGTATGTGAGCCCTTTGGAATTACCTGGATTTCTGCATAAGTTTTACATACAATTTTTATCTGATCTTCATCTAAGTCACAACAATAGACAAACACAGTGTGCTTAAACTAGTAACACACAAATTATTGTATTTTTCTTGTCTGTATTGAATACATCATTTAAACATTCACAGTGTAGGTTAGAAAAAGTATGTGAATCCCTAGGCTAACGACTGGAGTCAGGAGTCAGCTAACCTGGAGTCCAATCAATGAGACGAGATTGGAGATTTTAGTTAGAGCTGCCTTGCCCCATAAAAAACACTCACAAGATTTGAGTTTGCTATTCACAAGAAGCAGTGCCTGATGTGAACCATGCCTTGAATAAAAGAGATCTCAGAAGACCTAAGATTAAGAATTGTTTCCTTGCATAAAGCTGGAAAGGGTTACAAAAGTATCTCTTAAAGTCAGTCAAGACAAATTGTCTATAAATGGAGAAAGTTCAGCACTGTTGCTACTCTCTTTAGGATTGGCCGTCCTGCAAAGATGACTGCAAGAGCACAGCGCAGAATGCTCAATGAGGTTAAGAAGAATCCTAGAGTGTCAGCTAAAGACTTACAGAAATCTCTGGAAGATGCTAACATCTCTGTTGACGAGTCTACAATACGTTAAACACTAAACAAGAAAAAAAACATTGCTGCACATCTGAAGTTCACAAAAGAGCTCCTGGATGTTCACAGCGCTACTGGCTAAATATTCTGTGGACAGATGAAACTACAGTTGAGTTGTTTGGAAGGAACACACAACACTATGTGTGGAGAAAAAAAGGCACAGCACACCAACATCAAAACCTTATCCCTACTGTAAAGTATGGTGGAGGGAGCATCATGGTTTGGGCCTGCTTCGCTGCCTCAGGGCCTGGACAGCTTGCAATCATCAACGGAAAAATTCCCAAATTTATCAAGACATTTTGCAGGAGAATGTAAGGCTAGGTCCACAACAGAAGTTAGGTCCACAACAGAAGTTAGGTGATGCAACAGGACAACAACCCAAAAGACAGAAGTACATCAACAACAGAATGCCTTGAACAGAAGAAAATACGCCTTCTGGAGTGGCCCAGTCAGTCCTGACCTCAACCCGATTGATATGTTGTGGCATGACCTCAAGAGAGCGGTTCACACCAGACATCCCAAGAATATTGCTGAACTGAAACAGTTATGTAAAGAGGAATGGTCCAAAATTCCTCCTGATCATTGTGCAGGTCTGATCCACAACTACAGAAAACATTTGGTTGAGGTTATTGCTGCCAAAGGAGGGTCAACCAGTTATTAAATCCAAGGGTTCACATACTTTTTCCAACCTGCACTGTGAATGTTTACACGGTGTGTTCAGTAAAGACATGAAAAATTGTTTGTGTGTTATTAGTTTAAGCAGACTGTGTTTTGTCTATTGTTGTGACTTAGATGAAGATCAGATACAATTTTATGACCAATTTATGCAGAAATCCAGGTATTTCTAAAGGGTTCACATACTTGTTTCCCCCAGTGTGTGTGTGTGTGTGTGTGTGTGTGTGTGTGTGTGTGTGTGTGTGTGTGTGTGTGTGTGTGTGTGTGTGTGTGTGTGTGTGTGTGTGTGTGTGTGTGTGTGTGTGTGTGTGTGTGTGTGTGTGTGTGTGTGTGTGTGTGTGTGTGCGCGCGCGTGTGTGTGTGTCTCCAGTGAGTGTGTTGTCTCCTCATTAATGTTGCATCATTAATGTTGCGTCTCCTGTGAAGTGCTCAGGGTTGAACTGTATTGAACTGTATGTGTAACATGATCCTCTTTCCCTTCCCATCAGCACCACAACACAGGGAGGGTTTTGTGTGTGTGTGTGTGTGTGTGTGTGTGTGTGTGTGTGTGTGTGTGTTAAATCTGTACCGAGCTTTAGAGAGCCTCTAGGGCCATAGTGGGGGAGACATTCTCACACTCTCCCCACATCTGTCTCTCTCTCTCTCTGTCTCTCTCTCTCTCTCTCTCTCTCTCTCTCTCTCTCTCTCTCTCTCTTTCACACACACCCACTGCAGTCTGTGGCGAGGGTAGATGTTTTCCATCCAGTCTAATGCATGCAGAGCAGTACAGTGATATCCAGCTGAAAGAATAGTTCAAAATGTAATGACTTTCGCAGAAGGCTGTGATTTCATTGGAAACAGTTGGGCGCGCAGGGCAAAATCTCTAATCCCCTTTATTGAAGGGACTCAGTGATCTTCCTATGGGAATTCTCCCCCCATAAGACTCTGTGGAGGGTGGCAGGAGGGAGAGAGGAGGGGGCAGGAGAGGGAGGGCTTCCATGAAATCCCTTTGTTTCAGTATTCCCATTAAAACTCAGCTAGGATAATCTCATAATGTGAGATTTATAACATACGGTTAATCTCAGAATATGATCACCTCTTCCAAATTTAAATGATATATCCCCAAAGGTTTTTTTAAATTAATCGTGTTCAAGGTGTGATTTGATTCAGTTATAAAAAAAAATCTAAAGTTGCCTATATGTTTCTTTACCTTTTTACATTCCCAAAGATAGTTTGTTTAACAGAGGTTTGGATTGGCTAACCTGGAGACAATGGAGACTGCAACATTTGACCTACAGACTCAGAAGACCTTTCCTCTGTCCTGTGATATGGCTGATAGCAGATCTACGCTGTAGTTATACATATTTAAAATGCAATAGGCTCTGCTTCACCTGTCTCTGTCCTGTAGGCAGGTCCAGTGGGCTGCAATGCATCGTGCATAATAACATATCACATAGCAACCTTGCTGTATCTGAGGATGCAAGAGGACATGATGGGGAGAAAAGAGTATATCTGAGAGAGTTTATGTACAGTAGAATGTGAAGCCTCTGTTCTATTTATACTCAGCCAGTCAGGAGACACTACTGGAGTCCAATCAGGAAACAAGGGCTTACTGAATACATTCTGTAGAGTACGCATGCTATTCAATGAGGAAATGGAAGGATGCTATACACATTAGGGTTCAATATTTTCCTGGTATTTTACAAATGTTCCATCCCAAGAATAAATCACTTTTCTTCCAGGTAACCTGATATTTCCCGCCAACGCCGGAAGTGTCATTCAAAAGCATTATAAAGCATATACTGTAAATAGGCCTATGTCTGGATTTGATTAGAGCTTTGATCGAAAATTCAATCCCGACGCTACCTGAGCCTGATGAGCAATACATTAAATACATTTTATGAGGCCTACATTAAAGTATTTTTAATGAGCCCAAGCCCCCCAAAAAACAAATGATTGTGCCATTATTCAATACATATATGATATAGGCTACTGCACATTACCTACGACAGCTAGCTAGCTATATGCTCTTTTAGGTAAATAAATGAAACTAGCTCCAGTAGGCTAATCTTTTTGAGTGTGAACTGTATTACTGTATTGTATTAGATGGACTGGAATTACACACATCGTTCAAACCATGATAAAGCAGGGAGAGAACAAGTTGGAGGTATAGGCTAGCAAATTTGATTTGAATTTTGAAATATAACCGGGCCTATTTGTTTAATTAGTAGACTGATACATATATACCGTTCCTAATATTTCCTCTAATGTTATTAGGCTACCTCCTCTTTCTCTGTCTATTGTTGCTTCATTCCTTCCTCGCTTTCAACAGTTAAATTAAATAAGTTTTGTTGTCCTTCATCATTTTAATGACATCCTTGAATAATATAGGACTAGAATTAATTCAATCAATTCTCTTCACGAAGGTTGAATGGTTATGGGTCTGAATAAATAACTGTTATAGCTTACCGCCATAGCGTGTTCGCTCTTCTTTCAAACTACCCGTGAGTTCTATTTAACATTCAGCAACAAATTGCTTGCGTCCCTCTTCGCATAGTCTATTGGTATAAGAAATTCTAAAGAAATTATGTCCAGCAAGCTATTCTAGTGTAGCTTTTCCTGCATGGGACTCCAAGAGCTAAGGAGCGGTTTTTAAGGAGAGGCCAGCGGAGGACAGGTGCGTGTGTATTGCGCAAGAGACAGAGGCTATAAGTTAGAAGCTTATTAGGGGCTCCCGAGTGGTGCAGTGGTCTAAGACACTGCATCTCAGTGCTAGAGGTGTCACTACAGACCCTGGTTCGATTCCAGGCTGTATCACAACCGGCCATGATTGGGAGTTCCATAGGGCTCAGCATCATCCGGGTTAGGGTTTGGCCGGGGTAGGCCGTCATTGCAAATAAGAATTTGTTCTTAACGGACTTGCCTAGTCAAATAAAGGTTAAATAAATAAACAAATATTATCCATCATCAGTAATTAGCTAAATATAAGGCTAATACTGGATTGAAAGAGGAGGTCTAGGAGATCTATATATAGGGATATACAGTATATCAATCTAGATAAGGATTATCTATTTTGGATACAATTTGAATGTTGATATGACTGTGAGAGAGTGCTCGTGGGTGCACTGATTTAAAGCAATGATATTCGAGTGATAGGCTGTTTTAAAACTCTCTGCAGCTGAAAAAAATATATACAGTTGAAGTCGGAGGTTTACATACACTTAGGTTGAAGTCATTAAAACTCGTTTTTCAACCACTCCACAAATTTATTGTTAACAAACTATAGTTTTGGCAAGTCGGTTAGGACATCTATTTTGTGCATGACACAAGTAATTTTTCCAACAATTGTTTACAGACAGATTATTTCACTTATAATTCACTGTATCACAATTCCAGTGGGTCAGAAGTTTACATACACTAAGTTGACTGTGCCTTTAAACAGCTTGGTAAATTCCAGAAAATGATGTCATGGCTTTAGAAGCTTCTGATAGGCTAATTGACATCATTTGAGTCAATTGGAGGTGTACCTGTGGATGTATTTCAAGGCCTACCTTCAAACTCAGTGCCTCTTTTCTTGACATCATGGGAAAATCAAAAGAAATCAGCCAAGACCTCAGAAAAAGAATTGTAGACCTCCACAGGTCTGGTTCATCCTTGGGAGCAATTTCCAAAAGCCTGAAGGTACCGCGATCATCTGTACAAACAATAGTACACAAGTATAAACAGAACTGTTTGGCCATAATGACCATTGTTATGTTTGGAGGAAAAAGGGGGACGCTTGCAAGCCGAAGAACACCATCCCAACCGTGAAGCACGGGGGTGGCAGCATCATGTTGTGGGGGTGCTTTGCTGCAGGAGGGATTGGTGAACTTCACAAAATAGATGGCATCAGAGAAGGACAATGATGTGGATATATTGAAGCAACATCTCAAGACATCAGTCAGGAAGTTAAAGCTTGGTCACAAATGGGTCTTTCAAATGGACAATGACCCCAAGCATACTTCCAAAGTTGTGGCAAAATGGCTTAAGGACAACAAAATCAAGGTATTGGAGTGGCCATCACAAAGCCCTGACCTCAGTCCCGTAGAAAATGTGTGGGCAGGACTGAAAAAGTGTTTGCGAGCAAGGAGGCCTACAAATCTGAGTCAGTTACACCAGCTCTATCAGGAGGAATGGGCCAAAATTCACCCAATTTATTGTGGGAAGCTTGTGGAAGGCTACCCAAAACGTTTGACCCAAGTTAAACAATTTAAAGGCAATACTACTAAATACTAATTGAGTGTATGTAAACTTCTCTCTATTATTGTTCTGACAATTCACATTCTTAAAATAAAGTGGTGATCCTAACTGACCTAAGAAAGGGAATTTTTACTAGGATTAAATGTCAGGAATTGTGAAAAAAACTGAGTTTAAATGTATTTGGCTAAGGTGTATGTAAACGTCCGACTTCAACTGTTTATATATATATTTTCAGTAAAAAAATAAGGTGACCCCTGAAAGCCAGATGGGTAAATTAGACGCACATTCTGTCTTTATATTATTATAGCATAGGCAATGCTATACTTTTGTCCTTGTGTGAGCTAACGCAGAAAGCAGTGATTGCCGAGTGGTTAAAGTGTTGGACTCGAAATTCAATGTGTTCTCCCCGCACAGGTTTGAACCCTGCTCGCAGCGCTTTGACAAACCAGTCTTAATTTTTAACATAACATTGGGCCTATACACATGCTATTCAATGAGGAAATAAAGGAGGCTATACACATGCTATTCAATGAGGAAATGGAAGGATTACCAGGACGCATACTCAGAATATACGCTGACCAGCTGGCAAGTGTTTTTTTAACCTCTCCCTAACCCAGTCTGTAATACCTACATGTTTCAAGTAGACCACCAACCGCCTCGTAGCACTCACATCTGTAGCCATGAAATGCTTTGAAAGGCTGGTCATGGCTCACATCAACACCATCATACCAGAAACCCTGGGCCTACTCCAATTTGCACACCGCTCCCCAACAGATCCACAGATGACGCAACGTCTATTGTACTCCACACTGCCCTTTCCCACCTGGACAAAAGAAACACTTACATGGGAATTCTGTTCATTGACTACAGCTCAGCTTTCAACACCATAGTGCCCTCCAAGCTCATCACTAAGCTAAGGACCCTTGGACTGAACACCTCCCTCTGCAACTAGATCCTGGACTTCCTGATGGGCCGCCCCCATATTGTGAGGGTAGGCACAACACATCCGCCACACTAACCCTCAACACGGGGCCCCTCAGGGGTGCGTGCTTAGTCCCCTCCTGTACTCCATGTGGCCACACACAACTCCAACACCATCATTAACAACCTCACCCTTAACGTGAGCAGGAACTGATTGTAGACTACAGGAAAAGGAGGGCCGAGCACTCCCCCATTCACATCAATGGGGCTGTAGTGGAGCAGGTCGAGAGCTTCAAGTTACTTGGTGTCCACATCACCAACAAACTATCATGGTCCAAACACCTCAAGACAGTCGTGAAGAGGGCACGACATAGCCAATTCCAACTCAGGAGGCTGAAAAGATTTTGCCTGGGACCTCAGATGCTCAAAATGTTCTACAGCTTCAACATCGAGAGCATCCTGACTGGTTGCATCCCGATTTGGTATGTCAACTGCTCGGCATAAGACCACAAGATGCTACAAAGGGTAGTGCGTAAGGCCCAGTACATCACTGGGGCCGAGCTTCCTGCATTGAGGACCTCTATACAAGGCGGTGTCAGAGGAAGGCCCTAAGAATTGTCAAAGACTCCAGCCACCCAAGTCATAGACTGTTCTCTCTGTTATTGCACATCAAGCTGTATGAGAGCTCCAAGTCTAGGACCAAAATGCTCCTTAACAGCTTCTACCCCCAAGCCATAAGACTGCTGAACAGTTAATCAAATGGCAACCAGGACTATTTACATTGACCCCCTTATTTTATTAATATTTCAAAAAATGTAAGAAATGCACTGACTCTCTTGCACAGGCTCTACAGTGCCTTGCAAAAGTATTCACCCCCTTGGCATTTTTCCTATTTTGTTGCATTACAACCTGTAATTTAAATAGATTTTTATTTGGATTTCATGTAATGGACATACATATTCCAAATTGGTGAAGTGAAATGAAAAAAATAACTTGTATCAAAAATTTGAAAAAAAGACAAAAAAGAAAACTGGTGCGTGCATATATATTCCCCCCCTTTGCTATGAAGCCCCTAAATAAGATCTGGTGCAACCAATTACCTTCAGAAGTCACATAATTGCGTCACATGATCTGTCACATGATCTCAGTATATTTACACCTGTTCTGAAAGGCCCTAGAGTCTGCAACACCACTAAGCAAGGGGCACCACCAAGTAAGCTGCACCATGAAGACCAAGGAGCTCTCCAAACAGGTCAGGGACAAAGTTGTGGAGAAGTACATATCAGGGTTGGGTTATAAAAAAAATATCCGAAACTTTGAACAGTCCACAGAGCACCATTTAAATCCATTATAAAAAAATTGAAAGACTGTGGTACCACAACAAACCTTCCAAGAGAGGGCCGCCCACCAAAACTCATGGACCAGGCAAGGAGGGCATTAATCAGAGAGGCAACAAAGAGACCAAAGATAACCCTGAAGGAGCTGCAAAAGCTCCACAGCGGAGATTGGAGTATCTGTCCATAGGACCATTTTAAGCCGTACACTCAACAAAGCTGGGCTTTATGGAAGAGTGGCCAGAAAAAAGCCATTGCTTAAAGAAAAAAATAAGCAAGCATCTTTGGTGTTTGCCAAAAGGCATATGGGAGACTCACCAAACATATGGAAAAAGGTACTCTGGTTAGATGAGACTAAAATGTAGCATTTTGGCCATCAAGGAAAATGCTATGTCTGGCACAAACCCAACACCTCTCATCACCCCGAGAACACCATCTCAACAGTGAAGCATGGTGGTGGCAGCATCATGCTATGGGTATGTTTTTCATCGGCAGGGACTGGGAAACTGGTCAGAATTGAAGCAACACTCAAGTGGTTTAAGGTGAAACATTTAAATGGATGGCGCTAAATACAGGGAAATTCTTGAGGGAAACCTGTTTCAGTCTTCCAGAGATTTGAGACTGGGACGGAGGTTCGCCTTCCAGCAGGACAATGACCCTAAGCATACTTCTACAGCAACACACAAGTGGTTTAAGGTGAAACATTTAAATGTCTTGGAATGGCCTAGTCAAAGCCCAGACCTCAATCCAATTGAGAATCTGTGGTATGACTTAAAGATTGCTGTACACCAGTGGAACCCATCCAACTTAAAGGAGCTGGAGCAGTTTTGTCTTGAAGAATGGGCAAAAATCCCAGTGGCTAGATGTGCCAAGCTTATAGAGACATACCCCAAGGGACTTGCAGCTGTAATTGCTGCAAAAGGTGGCTCTACAAAGAAGTATTGACTTTGGGGAGTTGAATAGTTATGCACGTACAAGTTTTCTGTTTTTTTGTCTTATTTCTTGTTTGTTTCAGGAAAAATGGGGGCCAAGTGAATATTTTCGCAAGCCACTGTATACACGCACACATACTACACTGACACTGGAACACACACACACACGGACACAGAAAACACACACACACATGCAAATTGACATTGCTGCTGCTCTCTGTTTATTATCTATGCATGGTCACTTTACACCTACCTACATGTACATAATTACCTCGACTAACCTGTACCCCTGCACATTGACTCGGTACCGGTACCCCTTTTATATAGCCTCGCTATTGTTATTTTATTGTGTTCCTATTTTTCCTTTTTTTAACTAACTTTTTTAAAACTCTGCATTGTTGGTTAAGGGCTCGTAATCAATGAGGAAATGGAAGGAGGATATACACATACACGTTCAATGAGGAAACTGAGGTAATACAAACTGTTCAATGAGGAAATATAATGTTACTGTATATATGCTATTGATTCTCATTCTGTTTCTCCTTTATCTCACTCCATTGAGTCTAAACGTATACATACAGAAGTAGGATATTCTTTTGAGCCGGTTTGCTACAGCAGGAAAATAATCTTGCAGCAACAGGACATTTTTTGTTAGGACAAATCAAGTCTGACATTTTAAAGTGGAAATTACAAACTTTAGAAGCCTTTTTCAACCTTGAATACACTACAAGTCAGGAAAATTCTCAGCAACAAAATAATGATCAAATGAAGATCCTACATTTGTATGAACAGTCATGCACAATTAGTACCGTTAACCTTCTGGAATTTCAAACCATCAGATATTCACTGCTGTTGATATCTAATGCAATCAGTCATAGACGCTGCTACACCCGTGTGTGTGTGTGTGAGTGTGAGTGTGTTTGTGTTTGTGTGTGTATGCATGTATGTGTGTGTGTGTGTGTGTCATTACAATATTATGGTGTGTCTCAGCTGGCTGGGGGATAAACCCATCTGTTTTTGTTGCTGAGTTAATGATGGGTGGAAAGAGAAAAATGTCTTTGCCTTGCGCTAGGCTAAATGTGCCTGCCTTTACCTTGTGTCTGGCTGCTGGGCTGCTTGGCTGTTTGGTTGTTTGTACGTGTGTGGAAACGGTGACTAAGACCCAGCCTCTCCCTCCATCCCCTGTCTCCCCCTTTCTCACAGTGTCTTACCTTGCCTCTCTCTCTCTCTCCCTCCCCACCTCTCCCTCCCTCCCTTTTCACCTCTCCTTCGCTCCCCACCTCTCCCTGCCTTTCCCTACCCACCTCTCCCTCCTTCCCCACCTCTCCCTGCCTCTCCCCACCACTCCTTCCTTCCCCACATCTCCCTGCCCCTCCCTCCCCACCTTTCCTTCCTTCCCTCCCCACCTCCCTCCCCACCTCTCCTCCCTCCCCATCCCTCCCCACCTCTCCCACCTCTCCCTCCCTTTTCACCTCTCCTTCGCTCCCCACCTCTCCCTCCTTCCCCACCTCTCTCTGCCTCTCCCCACCACTCCCTCCTTCCCCACATCTCCCTGCCCCTCCCTCCCCACCGTTCCTTCCTTCCCTCCCCACCTCCCTCCCCACCTCTCCTCCCTCCCCATCCCTCCCCACCTCTCCCACCTCTCCCTCCCTTTTCACCTCTCCTTCGCTCCCCACCTCTCCCTGCCTCTCCCTACCCACTTCTCCCTCCTTCCCCACCTCTCCCTCCTTCCCCACCTCTCCCTGCCTCTCCCCACCACTCCTTCCTCCCCCACATCTCCCTGCCCCTCCCTCCCCACCTTTCCTTCCCTCCCCTCCCCACCTCCCTCCCCAGCTCTCCTTCCATCCCCTCCCTCCCCATCTCTACCTCCCTCCCAGCCATTCAGTATTACTGAGGTAATGATGGGAGTTGAGATATTTTGACAAACTAGAGCACCGATGCATTCAGATTCCTTTACAACACAAACGTTGTCTTTCTGTTTTATTGAGGAAAAACTTTATTCAAGCAAGTAGCCTACACCTGGAGAGTGAACGGGGAAAAAGATGCTCAGATAGGATCATAGTGTATTCCACAACAGGAGAGAAAGTAGAGTGCTTCTCCTTGATGCTCTCCTCTCTTTTAGGTTCACACACAGCAGCACAGAACAGAACAGTGCTGTTTTATAGACAAAAGTCTTTTTTCCAGGCTAGTTTCCACCAACTCTCATTAAAAGTCCTGCGTTCCTTCTCCGTCTACATGTTGCTGGCAGACAAACATGCTAATGGTCAACTGGAGCCTTCTCCAAAAGCTCTTAGCTCTGATCCCTTCTCAAGCTGTTGACTGTTTTACTGATGGGAAAGAGAGAGAGAGAGAGAGAGGGGGGAGAGAGAGAGAGAGGGGGTAGAGAGAGAGGGGGTAGAGAGAGAGAGAGAGAGAGAGAGGGGGAGAGGGAGAAGGAGTGGGGTAGAGAGAGAAGGAGTGGGGAGAGAAAGAGAGGGGGAGAGAGTGGGGGGGAAGAGAGGGGGGTGGAGAGGAGAGAGAGGGGGTGGAGAGGAGAGAGAGGGGGAAGAGAGGGCTAGGGAGAGAGTAAAATGGGGGGGGTCTCTAGACGATGTAACTCCTACAGTATGCAGTGAGTCTTGGCTTGGGTTACAGCAAGGTATGATAACATGGTTGAAGAATGGTTATGACTTCCCTCCAATGAGAGAGCAGAGATTCACCTCATTTAACCCTCTGAAGATTAGGTGGGTTAGTTACAGTAGGATGCTGTCAGACCTTTGTCTCTCTCTGTAAACTATTAGATGCTCTTCTAAAAGCTACTGGAGTATATTTCTCATGCATCCTACCTTATGCCTCCTAGCTCCTAGCTACCTTATGCTTCCTATCTACCATGTGCCTCCTAGCTATTGTATGCCTCCTAGAGCCTAGCTACTTGATGCCTCCTAGATCCTAGCTACCTTGTGCTCCTAACTCCTAGCTACCTTATGCCTCCTAGTGCCTAGCTACCTTGTTTGTCCGAGCTCCTAGCTACCTTGTGCCTCTTAGCTCCTAGATACCTTGTGCTTCCTAGCTCATAGCTACCTTGTGTGTCCTAGCTCCTAGCTACCTTGTGCATCTTAGCTGAGCTGGCTGTAGCTTGCTGTTTTTTCCAACATGTCATTAGCAGTGATTTATAGGTTTGCCTGTTGAGACACTGATGGTGCCATGCCACTACACCGTGTTAACCACATCAGAGCACCAGCCTCACCTCTCTCCTCCTCATGCCTTCTCTCCTCAGCCCTCCTCTTGCCGTTGGCTTGATTAATCACAGCACAACCCATGGGCCTCACTGCACAACAAACAAACGCAAACACGCACACATGCACACATACACAATCACACCCACATACGATTAGCAAACCTTTGTTTTAGCAGCCAGGGTATCAATAATAGCCATTGTGTTTCCAGTGTATAGTATCCATTCTACCCAGACAGTGTAATAAATAGAGGGTTGTCAAGGGAGACCCAGAGCTGTTCTGTGACTGGCTGGTTATCTCACAACATGTCCTCCCTGCCATCAGAATGCCTCTAGACTGCAGCACAGCCATCTACCAACATGTCTGCTCACACTGAACATAATTGCCTAGCACAGATGTGCCTGTCTGGCTGGCTGCCCAGTATTAAAGAAGTACATATTCATGCTCCCATTCACACTGGTATTCACTTGATGTGGTGTGGTGGGGCTGTCGTAAAAAGAGTGTGTGTGTATGTGTCACGCCCTGACCATAGAAAGCTTTTATTTTCTATGGTAGAGTAGGTCAGGGCGTGACTGGGGAGTTAGTCTAGTTTATTATTTCTATGTGGGGTTCTAGGTTTGTTTTTCTATGTTGGTGATTGTGTATGATTCCCAATTAGAGGCAGCTGGTAATCGTTGTCTCTAATTGGGGATCATACTTAAGTAGCATGTTTTCCACTTGTGGGTTATGGGATATTGTATTTTGTTTATGTGTAGTTGCATTGTCGTCACAGTTCGTTTATTCTTTATTGTTTTGTATTTTTTCAAAGTTTCACTTTCTAATAAATTATGTGTAACGCTACTCACGCTGCGCCTTGGTCCGATCATTCCAACGAACGTGACAGTATGCCTGTGTGTGTGTCTGGATGTAAAGGTGTGTTTTAGTACTTAAATAAATCCACTGTATTCTCTGTCTCCCTCAGTATTGAGATATTATATTACATGAAATTCCCTGAGAGTCAGCTTGTCTGCTTTGCTCTGGGCATAGGAACGCCTGCTGATGACGTCCATATGGACACAGCCATGCTAGAGGCTCTGTGGCTCTCTCACCGACACACACTCACACACTAACCAATGTTTGTTATGTTGAATATGTCTCCTTCTCTGTAAAGAATTACACATCTTGTGTTGTTGAAAATTATAAACATATAGTTATAATTAAATATTGTTAAAACAAAGATCGGAGAATGGAGAGATGGAGAGATGCATGTCTGTACATGTCCGTATGTTAGCCCATGCTACAGAGGGCTTCACTGTGGGGTCTGTTTAAACTGACCTGGAGGGACCTCTGCCATACGGACACTACTGGCACTGAGACCATCAACACATGGACTCTGACTGAACTGAAAGCCTGTTTGGACCCCAGGAAGAGTAATGGGAATCCTAATAAATACTAAATACCTGAACAAGACATTTAACGACACCATGATGAACCGACTTCTTCACAGATTCATCATCTAATCAGGTATTTTGTGTCCTTTCTGGGTGGCTCACCAAACACACACGTACCCACCTGGTGCCCAATGGGTCAACCCTTGAATGAGACAAAAGGGGGGTGGGACAGTATTATGTCGTTGTCTGATTCCTCTTCATCATATAGCCAGTTTTCCCAGCTGCAAAAGTAAGGCTAGGGCAGGACTACTCTCTGTCTCTGGGTCTCTCTCTCTAGTCCTCCCTGGCTTTGGGGACAGGGTGTGTGCTGCCTGCATGCTATCGCTGATCCATACACCAGACCTAACATCTGGACTGCCTGCACCTCAATAATCTACAGAACCTTCCTCTCCTTTACTCCATCTATTCTGCACTGGTCTGAAAATAGAGAGGACAGGAGACAGAGAAGAGGGAACCACTTGAGGTGCAGCATTGGGCTGACAGTGGTCTTGAGTTGACAGTTACTTAGCCGCTTTACACCTGTTCCTGCTCTCTCCTCTCCTCTCCTCACTAGGCCTCGCCTCTCCTCTCCTCTCCTACTCTCCTCTTCTCTCCTCTCCTCTCCTCCCTCCTGTTTGTTCTCAGGGACACACCCCTGCAGCAGATGGATGGTTCTCAGCTGGCTCTAGAGGATATTGATCGTCAGGATCTAAAGAGTTTCTCTCCATGGTCATTTTCATCATCTGAGCTGAAGCTAATGGATTCACTTCCTCCTTGTGCATTGCTCCATTGTTCACTGAGTTTGAGTCAAAAGAGGGAATGAACAGCCTATTGGGTTTGCAAGAAGAGCCCATGTTAAATGCACTCACTGTAAATGTGTGTGTGTGTGTGTGTGTGTGTGTGTAAAGGGAAGGTCATCAAGTGTATCACATCACCAGAGCCAGATCTTGCTAGTTTGAGAGAAAGTAATAACACTGGATTAACAACGGATTAACAGCCTCACTGTCGCAGCATTCTGTTTGCTCTCCCTCTCCTCCCCCTCTCCCCCTCTCTCCAGCTGTATAGCCAACTCCATGTGACAGGAGAAGAGTAGAGGTAGTAATGGAATTTACATCTTGATATATCAGGCTGCTATAGCTGTATCTGGAGCCGAGGTGATGGATGGTCCTAACCGTGTGCTGCAACACCACACAGCACAGCATTGCCTGTGTGTGTGTGTGTGTGTGTGTGTGTGTGTGTGTGTGTGTGTGTGTGTGTGTGTGTGTGTGTGTGTGTGAGAGTGTGATTTACAGCCAGAGATGGTCACTCTCAGTCCACTCTATCACTGTGATGTATGGAGGAGAGAGAGAAAGAGAGAGAGAGGAGGATAAGATAGCAGGGAGAGAAAAGAGGAAAAACACATAGGGAGAAATGCAAGGTGGAGGTAAAACAGGCGTCTGGTGGAGGGCTGGCTGCAGAGTGGGACAGAGAAGGGAGAGATATAGAGAGAATGATGACTTGTTTTGCTGTGGCTGTAGCTTCTGTCCTCTGACTATAGAGGACGAGGGCATCCTAGGTGTCAGGGCAGGGGATGGATGGAGAGAGGTAAGGAATGGAAAGAGGGAAGGAGGGATGAATGGAGGGAGAGAGGGAGGAACGGAAGGCCTGACTGGCGCCATACACTCGTTCATCTCTGCCAGCCTGCTGCATATTTTGGGGGCAGAGGCCTGGGTGTGAATATATGATTCTGGAGCTGTGTGTTAGTCTCTGTGTGTGTGATGCATTGATGCCTGGGCGTGAATATGATTTCCATGATGCAGTTGTCCCAAAGGCCTTAAGGAGCAGGGCAATGCAAAGGCTGAGAGATGGTGTGTGTGTGTGTGTGTGTGTGTGTGTGTGTGTGTGTGTGTGTGTGTGTGTGTGTGTGTGTGTGTGTGTGTGTGTGTGTGTGTGTGTGTGTGTGAATATGATTTCCATGATGCAGTCGTCCCAAAGACCTACTTCGGAGTCAAACACTAAAGCAGCAGCTTATAGAGATGATTAAAATCACAACACTGCCTCCGTTGTTTTCATTTATCAGTCATCACCAGTCAGTCAGTGTGGATGTGGAAAGTCTTTTGTCAATGGATTCATCTGTAAAAAAGTCAGTTTCAATGTGTTGTCCTTACTTTGCCTCTATGATCCGATACTAAATATGCTATACATTCTAGACTGGGACGTCCTCCTCCTCTTCCTCCTCCTCCTCCTCCTCCTCCACCTCCACTCAGAGTTTCCATAGACCCTGCACATTCCTAGGGTTTCTGCTCCATATCACCCTGGCTGCGGTTCACATCTCATGTGTTCTGCCCCAGAAGGACCTAGGCCTAAAGGCATTGACTTCTGTGGTTTGTGATCTCATGTCTAGACCAGCTGTCTCCTGCCTGCTCACAGCAGTTCTCTCTTTCTCTCCACTTTGCCATCACACCCACAGCTTAGTCAAGGGAAAATCTGACATATCTTCCTCTCCATCTCTCCCTCTCTCTGCATCTTCCTCTCCCTTTTTCATTTAAAAGATGCTCGGGACACTAAGGGGCTTCACTGATGTGAGATTAAACTGGGAACGAGGGAACTGCACTATGAGACCTAGAAGGATGGGAAAATGATGAGAGATCAGAGAGGAGAGGAGAGAGGACACTTCTCACTCTTCTCTTCCCACATATATTTCTCTCTCGCTCCCTCCTTCCCCCTTTCTCTCTCTCTCTCGCTCCCTCCTTCCCCCTTTCTCTCTTTGTGTGAGAACTAATGAGTTGAGAATTAGTTGTAGATAACATTACTATGACAACAGGACTCAAATATTTCTCATGAAAATAAGACATCAATGTTTTATGTCATTCTCTTCCCAAACACTGCTTACAAACACAGACTGACAGACATGCTTCTACACCTGCTTTGCTTGCTGTTTGGGGTTTTGGGCTGGGTTTCTGTAAAGTACTTTGTGACATCAGCTGATTTAAGAAGGGCTTTATAAATTCATTTGATTGATTGATTGGTTGACCTGTAAAGCTGAGAAAAGATGCATTTGCAGTATGTACATGTTAGTAACTAAACAGGGGTTCTCAGAGTCTCTTAGTATCTTTAGGAGAAATTGTCTGTTGTGGTCACACAGCTTTAGAGCTGCACTGTGGTTTTGGTTGTTAAATCAAGTGTTATTAGATAATTATCTCCATTAGACGTTGTCTGTCTCTGCAAAGCATTATTGGCATCTCCTTAACATTACCAGAGCCCGATTGCACAGACAACACATCACACTGACTGAGACAATGGGCCGCTGTTGAAAATCAGTTCTAACTAATATCTCAGAGTTGTCAGGATGTGTCAGAGAGGGTGTATTCTGATGGTGAGCACCAGTGTGTTGTAATCAGTAGAGATGGTAATATGTCTTCAGGGAGCTCCAGTGATGAGGACAGATTGACGGCTCATTTAGGTTTGGCTCTGGTGCAGTGGGCGGACATCTTGGATTGCCTCAGCCTTCTCCCTCACTGGATTTTTGAGATACGACTGTTATAAGCAATTCTTGAAGGTCGTGCGGTTTGAGTAGCTATCTTTGTTATTAAGTAAATTACAGTACACTTGTGTGATGAGTAACCATGCCTGAGACCTCAAGACGCATGATAGCTCCCAGAGCGAATGCCTGACTTTTAGCTCTTTGGGCTAACACAGTCTTGTGTAGAAGACCTGCTGTCGACACACCAGTAGGTCACATCTTGCTACCTTAGAGAGAATGTGTGCTGGTAAACACTGGAGGAGCATGCTTGGTTTTCTTTAATAATTCACTGTCCTCAATACTGACCTTAACCTGCCCCTTTCCTAGCCTCTTTATTTCCCCCGCGCTCTCTCTGAGGGCTTCTTGCCGTGTCGCTACTGTAGTGGACAGCCTAAACATGTCCTGTCCTCCTCTCTCCCTATGTGTTAATACTTTATAGCTACAGTGTAGAAGACAAGGGCATGTCACATCCACGTGTGCTCTCATGCATAACACCACAGCTTGTTTCTACTTGTGTTAAATGGAGTTGTCTGCCAAAGGCTCTTTGAATCATGTTTGCCCTTGGAAATATGTTTTGAAGATGGGGGCGGTTAAGACTGGAGTTTGTTTTTCAGACTAGCAGTCACACTTCAGGCTTTATTCTGATACCTCAGTCAACATCACAGATGAAAATGCAATCTGAACTGAAACACTATGAAATGAGAAGAGTTAGGCCTAATTGTGTGAAATGTAACTAGATACGGTATATTCTGGATATAAAGATATTTATAATGACCATTGGTAATCACATTTGAAAGTCAAATGCACCTTCAAAAAGACAAATGTGACTCACCACCTGGATTTGGTCTTATGTAGCAAAATGTGAAATGGTGTTTTTTTACATTGGATAAAAGTAGAGACTCTACACAATGGTATATCATACACTGCATTTTTGAGGAGCAATGGGAAAGTAATTGTGCTTTGAAAGTTGATAAACTTGTATACTCACTTCTGAGAAAATGGCCTTGTTTTGGTATCTAGTGAAGAGCTCTTCTTTGTCTACACCCATTCAGCATCGTTTACACCCTCTTAAGCTTTAGCCCCACCCATCTCGTTTCGCTCTCGGAGCATTCACAGCGCAAACTTGACCCTCTGACCGATGATTTGTTTACCTATAGGGCTATCTTCTGTATACCACCCCTACCTTGTCACAACACAACTGATTGGCTGAAACACATTAAGAAGGAAAGAAATTCCACAAATAAACTTAACAAGACACACCTCTTAATTGAAAAGCATTCCAGGTGGCTACCTCATGAAGCGCTGGTTGAGAGAATGCCAAGAGTGTGCAATGCTGTCATCAAGGCAAAGGGTGGCTACTTTGAAGAATCTCAAATATAAAATACTACATGGTTACTACATGATTCCACATGTCATTTCATAGTTTTGATGTCTTCACTATTATTCTACAATGTAGAAAATAGTAAAAAATAAAGAAAAATGCTTGAATGAGTAGGTGTGTCCGAACTTTTGACTGGTACTGTAGATAGGAACTCCCGAATGTCATTTTTGGTGAGTTTGAACATTTACAAGCGAATGTGAACGAGAGACAATGTTTTCACACATGCTCGTCTGAAGGAAGAACAGTACTGGCTCAAGAGCAGCATGTGTCTGTGTGGAGCCTGGAGTCGCTAGGGCAACGGGACTGCTTGCTCTACTCAGAGTAGATGGGGGAGGAGAAGACGGGCAAGAACATAGAGGAGAAAAAAAACCGATAGGAAATCAAGACGGTGGCAGCTGTACACGTAACTAATCCAAAGGGCTTTGAATTCTCAAACATGGCAGACAGCTAACAATATTATGTACCTTAACTTTATTAATTCAACCATGTACTTAACTAGCAAGTTACATTTAGGGGTTGGGTTAACGCAGAATTCTGTATTTTTCATGTAGGAAAAAAATATAAAACGCATAAGAAATATCTTGCTGTGTTTTGTAAATACATATGTAAAATGCTTGTTATTGTAATTTCTGCTCGGCATCATACTAATTTTGTGCTCCAGTTGCACTTCTTCACTCGGATGAGAATTAACGACGGGATCCTATCAGTAGAAGATGCTCTGGCTGATGTGGAGCTACTTTTTCCCAGTACTTTTCTCGGTGTAGCAGCCAACTTTTCTCCAGTAAAAAGATGAACTTTAAGCAAAACATTAGGAAATGTAGCTGGCTACATTCTTTCTATGATAAAGATTAGAAATATGACGGCCATGTATCGTTCTTGCAAAAAATACCTTGCCTTTTCATTGTACGCTCATTTACTTGTGTGGCTGCCAGCCAACTAGTGTTTCACTTCCATTGTCATCTGATGAAAATAAAGCTATTTTCTGCTAATTGTGTTGCACTAATGTATTTTCTGTGAAGGAAAACCATAGTTGCACGTCCCTGATCACTCTATTGATGCAGAAAAAGACATGGTTGACCCCTGTCAATACACAGCTGGACCTGCTCCTGCTTTCTCCTGTTGTGCTATTATTAAAATGGATTGAAAAACTTCAAATAAATAGTTTCAATGGTATTGACAGTATTGAAAAACCATCCCGTGGCTATTTTTCCAAATACTGTATATACGGTATACTGCCCAAGCCTAATTTTGTTATTATTCATAAATATTATATTGTTTCTATGATTCAGGCCCAGAATAGCAGAGTGAGAGTAGAAACTGTAAATTAGTATTCAGTAGTTAATTACATCTCTCTGCCTTTGATCACAGTGTGATAACAACTAGCACAAGGCCTGCTACTGTTGACAGCCCTCACCACGTCTATCACTCCAACCACAGCACAACACAGCACAACACTGCAGAGGAGTACAGCAGCACAGTAGCACAGCCATTGTCAAGGTGTCAATAGACAACATGTCCCTCCTCGCTACTGAAAAAATGTACTAATGTCTGACAAATAGACGCTGTACGGTGGGGAAGGAAAGCACAGAGAACCTCCTCCCTTATCTCTCTCTCTCTTTCCTGCTCTCTATCATCTCCTTCCCCCTCTCTCTCAATCTCTCTCTTATTTTTCTCTGGCCTTAAGGCTTTCTGTTCTTTAATTGCTGTGTATCAGACGAGGAGTTGCTGCTGCTTGCTCTGTGAATAAGCTCCTCCATGCAACGGTGGTTCCATTACAATCACCAGAGACCCATCTGTACAGGAAAGGACTGTGTGTGTGTGTACATGCAAACGACTATCTTTGCATGTACATGCGTGCGTGTGTGTGTGTGTGTGTGTGTGTGTGTGTGTGTGTAGCTTGCAGCAGCACCCAGAATAGATTTAGCTCTTTGTTACATACCGAACCATCTCAGATTCGGAATTGAATAAACTTTATTGTTTGCTGCTGTAGCTCTCAGGACAATAAAGCAGCAGGATTATTGTGGAGCGTTTAGTGAGAGGTTCGTGTCGACTGTGCGTTTCAGCGATAAAGAACCGTAGCTCGTCCTCAGTGCTTCATTTCCTGTGGTTATTCATTAGCAATAAAATAAACATTCTAGCAGAGCAGTAATCAGTTTTTTTCACATCTCAGTGTTCTGTACTCCCACACAGTCCTATAGCTCAGCCACATAGTTAATATTTTACATTCTAGTCATTTGGCAGATGCTCTTGTCCACAGCGACAAGGGTTAAGTGCCTTGCTCAACGGCACAGACCGATTTGTCACCTAGTCGGCTTTTGGTATTAGAACGAGCAACCTTTCGGTTACTGGGCCAACAAGCTTAATCGCTAGGCTACCTGCATCCAAAAAGAAACATTACTCACAGAGAGAGGAATAGGTTATAAAGACATTGTTTAAATTGTAAATCACATTTTTAGGGGTCTAGCTTGGTCATTCTGTCAGACCGGACGATTTAACCTTTATTTAGGCAGGTTATTCTGAACTCATTAATTTCAAATCTCTTTTGCACTAGCGAGCAGTAGCTCAGAGGCTAATCATAGTCTGACAATGGACAAAAGAACGGTTAGGGCATTGGTCACATCAGCGCGTGTAAGAGAGAGAAGGAGATGAGAGATTGTGGAACATTCTTGATCTCGTACCTTACCACGCGTTGCGTCAAGTGGCCTGGAGTTCCAGGAGAAATAATTGGAGTTACCTCCTATTTAATTTGGGTCTCTGTCGCTGTCTCTCATGTCTCTCCCTCCCCTCCTCTGAGGAGTCTCTTCTCTCTTTCCCTCCCTTCCTCTCTGTTCTCCTTCTCTCTCCTTCTCTCTCTCTCTCGTTTACCTCTCTCCCTTTCTTTCTTTCTTTCTCTCTCTCTCTCTCTCTCTCTCTCTCTCTCTCTCTGAATTAATATGTGCAGCGAAAACATCTGTGTCTCTCATCAGAGCTCTGGAACTCAAACTGCTCGGCCTGTCCAAAACTTGAGGGTGTGTGTGTATGGAGGGAGAGACCTTAATGTGATTGCGATAGGGTCAGGGAGACTATGCTTATGTGTGTGTATAAGTATGTGAGTGTCCAAGCTCCCTCTGATTGCAGTCTGTGTTGTATTTGCAACACTCTGCTGTTCATTAACATGGGGTCTCTTCCTGGATATTATTTGTCTGAGTGATTGGTTACACATGTTCAACCAGGGTTGATACACAACTCCCTGCTCTCTACACTGCCTCCTCTTAGATGTGGTTCCCTGTGCGTCTGTGTTTGTGTGTGTTTGTGTGTGGGCATTTTTAGTTTAAACTTGATTATAATTAGATGGGAAGGGAACATACGGAGCTGCCTTAGCTCACTGAGTCTGTCAATCAGCCCGATTAGAGAGCTGCTATACAATACACACACACACACACACACACACACACACACACACACACACACACACACTTAGCCTGCTGACTTCATTTCCTTTCTGATATTGTTTTTATCAACGTCTTGGCTTCTGAATGAACAGTTTCTCATTGATGATGTGAATCAAACTGATGGAGATGTGTGTTGCCTAGCTGAGCTTTTCTTATCTGGTCTGTCTTTGTCCTCTCTCTTGCTCTCTCTCCTCTCTCTCTCCTCTCTCTCTCTCACTCCTCTCTCTCCTCTCTCTCTCCTCTCTCTCTCCTCTCTCTCTCCTCTCTCTCCTCCTCTCTCTCTCCTCTCTCTCTCTCCTCTCTCTCTCTTCTCTCTCTCCTCTCTCTCTCTTGCTCTCTCTGGATGTCTACTAATGACGCTGGCTGGCTTTGCAGTAGATGTCCTTGCAGGGAACTGACAGAACATATTCCCTGACAGCCCTCTCCTCTTCTTCCTGACACCCAATAAAACAATCATCATTTTTCTACCCTGCTCTACACAAAGCAAATGTGTAGTGAATGGGGCTGTGGGATGCCGCTGTGGGATGCCGCTGTGTGTGTGTGTGTGTGTGTGTGTGTGTGTGTGTGTGTGTGTGTGTGTGTGTGTGTGTGTGTGTGTGTGTGTGATCTCCATGTCCTGTGTGTTGTAGATGTAGCAGACATTATACTGCTATGGGAACAAAAGCCACAACTCGGTTGTTGTTGTTCTCTGTGATCTAAACTCAGACTGTTGCCTTTTTTAGAATGATATCATTACCCTATACGGCTTGCCCCTTCTCTCCCTCTCTCCACTGTGTAAATATTCATAGCCCAGATTGACACTGTGTGTTTGTGAAATGTCGAGCGACGCTAATTGGGCCGTCCTGCAGGGTTGGGGCTGTGAGCAACAGAAGGGAAGGTGTTTAAAATGCAGAGAGCGGTCACGGCTGGAGGAATGCTACAGCTCTCATACGCACACATATACACACACTCTGGTCTCTCTCTCTCTCTCTCTCTCTGTCCATCTGGTCACTTTCTGTGTGACTAAGAGCCATCACCCCCTCACAAGCTGCAGGCTGCAACTTCCACCACCCCCTGCTCTCACAGTGTGAACATTCTCCAGCCCACTTTGCTGGAAAGCTAAACAATTGATATGCTGTAGATCTTAGTGTTTATACAGTCTATATACTGTACATCATGATGTTTTTGTATTGTGTCTGTGTATATAGTGTATTGCATTAGAAAGCCCCTACTCCCTGTCCCTGTCCCTGTTTCTCTCTATAGAGACTCCCCAGCCCCAGTGGTGTGGACAGATCGGCTTAGCAACTGAGGGTCAAACAGATACACGAGGGGGTCCAGGAGCCAGGGACGGTGAGACAATCTTACAGGGAGGATTGGATTCAGGGTTAAGAGTAATGTGTGTGTATATACTGTAGTATGTCTATGTATGGGTAGAGACAGTTGGCAAGGAGCCAACCTGCCCCTCGGCCTTCTGGGAGTCTGACTGTCACTCAACATGACGATCAAATCTAACACACTTCTCTGACAGACACTTCCCTTTGGGTTTCCCTGGTGTGTGTGTGAAAAAACAGTCCAGTCTTATGGGGTTGCCAGTTGTGAGCTTCTGGCATAGAGTTCTCATTAGCCAGCCCTATGAGGGTTCTCATGTCTCCCCAAGAACACTTCTCACAACCTGGCAACATATTGACAGAGCCGCCTCTCCTCCCCCCTCCTCTGGTCCTCTCCTCCCCTGCTCTCCTCCCCTCCTCCTCTCCTCACCTCTCCTCCCCACCCATCTTCTCTCTCCTGTCTCAGCCCTAAGTGGATTAAATGGATGTGAAATGCGAGCTGGAGCATTGCTAATAGCATTTCTTGAATTTTAAGCGTGCCATGCTGGATTGATTCACATGGTAAAGAGGCCGGTATTGTAACGGAGACAAGCAGTGTGTCTACAATCACTCTAATGGGAATAGTTGATGTCTGGGAGTTGTCTGGACAAACTGTACTATATTTAAACAGAATACACAATTAGCAGTCTGAGGGATTCACATGAGTTCAGTTTATCACACACACAACACCCAGATTTAGCCAGGCAGATTGCACAAGAGTGACTTCGAAATTGGACGTCTTTCCATGTCCTGAGGACGTCGGGAAAAGCCTTCAAAACTGGCCACTGAGCACTATTATCATCAAGAAGGCTTGGGTTTTGCTAGGGTGTTGTGGTCGGGGGGATGGGAACGGGGATGGGACGGGGATGAGGACGGGGATGGGAACGGGGGGGACAGAGACGGGGGGGGACGGTGGGACGGGGATGGGGACGGGGATGGGGACGGGTGGATGGGGACGGGGACGGGGGGGACGGTGGGACGGGATGGGGACGGGGGGACGGGTGGACGGGACGGGGGGGACGGTGGGACGGGGACGGGGGGGGGCGGTGGGACGGGGATGGGGACGGGGGGACGGGGGGGGACGGGGACGGTGGGGGACGGGGATGGGGACGGGGGGGGACGGGGGACAGGGGGGACGGGGGGACGGGGGGGATGTGCGTAATCCCATGAGTCT